>NW_027105730.1:591185-626683 GCF_000696795.3 Halyomorpha halys
TATATAGTTACAACTATAGAATTGAAAACAAAATAAGGTAAGAACAAAAAAAATCAGTATGTAAGTGAAGGAAATTGTTATTAAAAGTAATTAAAAGGAGCTGTTTGTAGGAATCCTTGAAAATGACCTAAGGGGTCGAAACGTCGGAAGTTTAAAAAGAATAAAGTTGAGAGAATAAGGATCAAAATTGTTTTAAAGAAACTAAACCACTCTCAAACAAGTATATTAATAAAAAATAAATTTAACAGAAGTTTTTCTAATATGATTTTGTAAGCCTTTTATAATTCTGGTAAATCTGCTTTTTAAACTCTTCGTTGGAAGGGCAATGTATAAATCGGAAAACATGCTGATAATTGAATCAAGATCATTTGTTATTTCTAGAGCAGCTAAAACTGGGTCTTTTGTTATTATGACAGTTTCTAGAAAGGAGTGTAGCTCAACGTATGAAAGAGGATAGTTCTTGTCTGAAGAATCAACAAGATCTTTCAGTGGTAGTAGTGTGTCTGCCAAAGATTTTTTCTCTGAGTCGGTCTGTACGTTTGAGGTTAAATTATTAGAAACGGGTGCTGTATTTTGTCAATGGTTTCTATTAAATTTAGATGATTTGGCAAATTTTTGTTTATGGAGCTCTCCGAAACTACCTTGTTCTCTAAATCGATTGTTGATTGGTTGTTCAACTTTAAAGCTGTTATCAACTACCCGCGTCACCTCGATTGATGAGATAGCGTTATTTGTCGTAATTTGACCAATCTTGGCAGCCCAGGTTTGTTATCAGGACGAAGGGTAGGACACTGGGAAGAGAAATGCCTCTCCTTTTTGCATTTATAGCAGACACCGGTGTCTTCGTTAAAAAAAATACGAAAAGTCCCTTCATCACTTTAAATAACTAAAGATTCTGGGAGAGACTCACTGCTTTCAGGAGTAATATAAACCTGTCGTCTCCAGCTAAGAATATGGGAATAAATAGATTTTTGGACACCAACGGACAGGAACTGAACTGGCGACACAGAGATAACCTTTGCTTGCTTCAATGCAAATTCTATTGCGCTGTGGGGAACACTGGATTTGACATTGGAAATAATTACTCCTTTTGCGGGGTTACCAGTCTACGGATGGGTACTATGCTGTCCCCGGGCTTTAGGGAAGCATTGGAATTTATGATTTTGTCAACCTCATCTGTAGAGCGTAGGTGAATACAAATACGGTTGTTTGAAATTCTTGAGGCGAATCGTATGTTTCTGGGAGCGTTAATTTCTCAAGATAATCAATTTAAATACTTCGACACTCGTAAAAATATTGCTTGTTCTCGTTTCGGGAATTTCTCAATGTTCTGAGAGGTTATCTTAGCAAAATTCTTACCTTCTGTTACTGGGTTTTTTGCTTCCCTGCCGTACCTAGCACTAATGATTGCACTGGTACTCAGGTTCTTGGAATCCACCTTTGTATTGAAAAACAGATACTAAATTAAAAAAAATATAATTTGGAGCTATATGTTACTATAACAACTCCAGCTGGTCTCCTCATCAAGTATATAAAGAAAATAAAAATTATTGAAGTAAATACATAAGAAGGCTTAGCTGTTTGTTGACAGTCCACCCGAGCCTAAATGTGGCAAGCAATAGGTGTATTGTTTCTCTCGTCCGAGGGAGACCGCGATCCGCACTGTAAGGAGTCTAAGAGAGAACTCTCCTGCTTATTATAGAGAACGTTCAGTGTTATTATCCTTAATTCTTCCGCCTGACTTTGTTGTGACTAGTGAGAATTTCAACTTTTGTTTTAATAATATTATATTACCTAAGTATACTATTGTAAATAAATATCAAACAAAATATCAATTGGTCTGATCAATATGAACATACTTATTAATTTTTAATCAAACTTTTCAAAGTAATTATTCTTCCAGTTATTTTCTATTAGTTTTTTTGTTAATGGTCTATTTGTATGTAAATAAACAATTGACAAGCGATCAGAAATATTCAGGAAAATCTGTTTTGAAGAATATTTTTAAATACTTAATTCTACATTGCATCCTTGCACATTTCTGATTAAAAACTAAAATTCAGGTAGTTTTAAGAAGTTAAAAATTGAATTTCAGTCTTCATAATAAAAATAAAACAACATTTAATAAATTATCTTTTTCATAGTTCTTCATTTAAGGACAATATTTTAGCTTCTTACCCTGAGTATTTTAGTTTTTTTTTTTATGTTTGCATTAATGTAAAGAGTATTTGGAGAGTTTAATTTGATTCAAACAACTTTAGGTAAGCTTTCCATGTACAAATACTATAGTTAAAGTTGTTGATAAATGCAGTATTTGTATGTTTCATAAATATTCTAATGTGTGCAGTAAAATATTTTTGGGTTTCTTACAGAGTGTACATAATAAATGTATTTATTGAATTATTTATTAGCGTATTTAAAATTAAGTTGTAAAAATAAAATAAAATAAAATAAAATGAAACAAAATACAACTAAATACTAAAATTAATGAAATAACTTATGAAGAGGATAATAATGCTAGGAATTTAAAATTAATAAATGAATAGTAATTAGATTGTAGGAAGATAGTCCGGATGGCGGTCAATAAAGGTATCAAAATACTAAAAGAGAACTATTTATTGTTAACCAACGCTTATTTCTTACACTTTGCAGGGCTGTATGTAAGAATGAAGTTCTCCTACTAACTGTGTTGTATAATAATAATAAATAATTTTTTGGGGTAATGATTTTAATTTTATTGATTTTTAGATGAAACTAGGTTCTGTAACTCAGTGGTGGGTCACAGTCTTACAATTCTGAGATCTGTTGGCGATGCCTGTTCGAATTCGGCCTTGCGGCGTTGTCATTTATCATCGAGTTGCAGTCCCACAAAATGAAAAACTTCGACCCCCACCCATGGTGGAAATAAAGGAATACAAATAAATTTATATCTGGCAATATGGAAATTTCCAATGCCATTAAAGTACAAAAATAAAAAAAAATAAGATTATAATATTTCAATTTGGTAATTTATTTAATATAATAATAATAATAATTTAATTATTAATTTGGTAATTTATTATTATTAGCCTGATAGTAATTTATTTTTTCAATTGTGCATATTTTATATATTAATATGGAGTTCTTGATTTAAACTAGGAATAGATACCCTATTATTTAGAAAGTAACTTTAATTCCTTAGAACTGTTGGCAGTTGGTTCATTCTTGCAGCCCTGACGAAGCCCTGCAAAGTGGATCGAAACGTTGGTTAACAATAAATAGTTTTCTTTTACTATTTTGATACCTTTATTGGCTGCCACCACCTGGACTATCTTCCAAATAGTGACCTCCTACAATCTACTTTATATGGTCAACTATCTTCTCCCACTATGAATTCTAATTAGCTTATGAATTCATGTACCTTGATTCAAAATATGCAACATTCTTTAGTTGTATTCTAATATGAAGAATACAATAAAAGAAAGAAGTACTGTAGCTAAAGAACAATGCAAGGATAAAAGAAAATTAAATGGTATAAATACACGATAAAATTAAAGATCTAAATATAATATATACTTATATATGTGTGTGCATAAGCTAATTGCAATCATGATATAATGAATCGAGGTCATTAAGTGAAGTTATGAAAAACTGCAGGCAGATATAATAATTTGGTGAATAAAAATAAGCTATTGAGATTCATCAAAGTAAGAAAGTACCTTGTGAAATATTCATTTATTTTTATTGTTTATGCATGTAAACATTTGATTTACTTTTTGGAAGATTGAAAATTTGTATTTATTTATTTATTTTTTTTACGTAAACATATTGCACAGTAAATAAGATTGATATCAATCTTATTTACTGTGCAATTTGTTTACGTAAAAAAAATAAATAAATAAAAAATTTTCATTTCAATCAAATTTCATGTTTCATCTAAAAATCAATAACAAAAATCAACAAAATTAAAATAATTACCCAAAAAAATTATTTATTATTATTATACAATACAGTTAGTAGGAGAACTTCATTCTTACAGCCCTGCAAAGTGTAAGAAATAAGTGTTGGTTAACAATAAATAGTTCTCTTTTAGTATTTTGATACCTTTATTGACCGCCACCCGGAATATCTTCCTTCAATCTAATTACTATTCATTTATTAATTTTAAATTACTAGCATTATTATTATTATTTAGTTCTATTTTATTTCATTTTATTTTATTTTTACAACTAAATTTTAAATACGCTAATAAATAATTCAATAAATACATTTATTATGTACACTCTGTAAGAAACCCAAAAATATTTTACTGCACATATTAGAATATTTATGAAACATACAAATTCTGCATTTATCAACAACTTTAACTACAGTATTTGTCCATGGAAAGCTTATCTAAAGTTGTTTGAATCAAATTAAACTCTCCAAATACTCTTTACATTAATGCAAACATTAAAAAAAAAAAAAACTAAAATACTCAGGGTAAAAAGCTAAAATATTGTCCTTAAATGAAGAACTATGAAAAAGATAATTTATTAAATGTTGTTTTATTTCTATTATGAAGACTGAAATTTAATTTTTAACTTCTTAAAACTACCTGAATTTTAGTTTTTAATCAGAAATGTGCAAGGATGCAATGTAGAAATAAGTATTTAAAAATATTCTTCAAAACAGATTTTTGTGAATATTTCTGATCGCTTTTCAATTGTTTATTTTCATCCAAATAGACAGACCATTAACAAAAAAAAACTGATAGAAAATAACTGGAAGAAGAATTACTATGAAAAGTTTGATTAAATACGTAAAAAAAAAAAAAAATAAATAAATAAAAAATTTTAATCTTATTTTAATTGTATTTATTATTGAGTAATATAATGTGAGTTATTTTGTAAATATGAATATTCAGTTGCTTATAATTACGAATTAAGCAGTTGTTTTATAACAAAGCACAGTCTGCAGTCTCATATGTTTTAGAACACTCGACTGCAAGGTCTCATTACGACTACCAGAACTTGTTATTTTATGTATCAAACTGTTTCACTGTGACTGCGATATACAATTATAACTTGCTGTCATCTTCAGCTTACATAGGGACTGCTGTCTACAACTGATACTTTGCTGTCATCCAACGGCAATCATCTACACGGCCTTCCGCTTCAAAGGTTAGAATAGACATTACTATTTGTTTTCATCCAACTGACGTTATTAATTTACAATTAACCATAAATATTCTATTTTGTGTTCAAGAAGTTCTTTGTTTTGTACTGTTTATATTAGCTAATTCCTTATACTTTCATTATTGTTTTGTTTGTTGTAAAACTTTATTCTTTCATTTTAGTTTACTAACCCAATATATATTACCTTATGTATACTGTTAATTATTATTTATATATTTTTCCTTTTGAATTTCATTACAGAATTTTATTTTCATTTACCGCGTTTTGGAAATTCCTTTAGACGTTGAATTTCGTTCGCAACAGTGATTGATATATTTGTTATTTCGTTTGATAAGCGCTCGAATAAATCTATTATTTTTTTTTAAATCATTTATTTATTGTTATTTACCACTGTATAACATATATACAACAAATAAATTTGCTGTAGGTGAAATAGTGACATGATACAAACATGTGGAGAATCTATCCATTGATAGAACTCCAATAATATTTCTAGAGGAGACGATCCCGAGGCCATCTTCTTTTCAGACGCCTAGGAAGATTATTAGATAATGAAAGAGAAGCCAGTTTAGAAACAAGTGGATTTGGGTGGTCGGGAAGTTTTCCATGGAAGGAATGGTATCTGGTTTGGGCCAAATGGGCAACATATGGGACATTGAGGTCATGATGGATGACTTGATTTGTGACAAAGTAAGGAACATTAAGGATTTTGGAATGTAAGGATTGGATTCGGGAGGAATTTGATAGTTTAGTGGAGCCCCAAAGCTCAACTCCGTATGTCCCTTTCAAATTTAATAAGTTACTTAAAGTAACAGATTTTTGCCTCTCATTCGATTATTTGCCTATAACTTTTAAATAGTGGATCCTGGTGAAAACGTCATAATAAAGCAAATTAAGGAATATTAATTATTTCTAGATTGAGTACAATATTGTAATAATTCAGTCGAGTGGTACGGTCATAAACTAAATGTTCTGCTTGCATATGCACTTTAGACCAGCTATTTTTGTGATTTACAATTACGTTAGAAAATCTAAAATTAATGTTTTAAGATATAATAACTATATAAGATATTAAATCAAGGAGGTATCACATTATATATATATATATATTATATTGAAGATAGTATTGATAGATTGGTATACAATACATATAGGTATGTATGGATTTATTTCCAGTTCACACATTTATGTAAAAAATTATAATCGGTAGTATGGTATTTTAGTATCAACTTTAAATATTGATAAACTAACTTACTAATACCAATTGGGCCAGACTCCATGGCTACGTGTTAATATAAGCCAATAAATGTATTAATAATCTTCCAAGTTAACAACAATAATATAAATTTTCATAATACGCGATATCGAGTTTAGTATGTTTCTTACTTATCACAATAATATGGAAATGTTATAGCGAAAATCGAAATGAAAATATCGATATTTATTGCAACATGACTGCAAGCAGTTGTGCTCAGGGCGGTGGTAGAGGAACATTTGGGCCTCATTGAACTCTTTCGTGGTTGTTTTTTCTTGTCTGTTTAAGTCCATAATTGGCATGTGTGGTACGAGAGCCTAGAAATTGATTTCCGAAGTTTGGTGAAGAACAACCAGTAATCGAAGATACAGCAAGAACTATTCTATCGAGACCTGTGTACTCAGAAATTGCTGCCCCCCACCTCTGCTCTCAGACCTAGGTCAGTGTCTACTTGATATCATTCCCATTTACTAGTTACTCATCTAAAAATCTAAACTACTCATCTAAATCTAAGTCTAAATAGTTCGTGAGATATAGCTTTTTAAATTGCAACATTTCATAAAGAGTGCACACACTTCACACAGCAACATGCATAAAAATGCAGTAGTTAGTGAGTTAATTTGAGACATCTATATCTCAAAAATAATTTATGTCTATTAGCACTCAAATCAAAGATAGTTTAACGTACTATAAAGTAGGTTTGTGAATTTATTTTGGAAAAAAATCATAAAAAACTACTACTTCTTACATAGATAAACATCATAAAATACTATATAGTACATTTATCTAGCTTTAATTTGAGTGACTGTGATTAATTTTTTTAATTTGATTAAATGTTCCTTGGATAAATTTTTTATAAATCAAAATTGTTGCTTTTAGTTTTCTAGTGTTGGTAATTTTAAAGCCATAGAGCTCCGATTTTTTTAGCTTTTGAAATAGCCACCATTTTTGATTCCTATACTTGGCAGAATCACCTACTGTGACTAGTAATTATACATAATTTTTATTAAATTAATAAAAAATTGGGGAGAAATAACTGCATTTTTTCTCCTCTTGGGTTCTTGTAGGTACTTTTACATGCCCTCTAACTAGGTCTACTTGGTACGTGGATTGGTTGCCTTGTGTTGAAGATTGAGAAGGCAAAAATTGTGAAAAAAAAACTTATAACTTTTCAGTTACTATAAAAATTGTTATTTTATAGGGTTTTTCAAAGTATTGAATAATATCAATTTAATTTCTGCCAAGAATACAATGGATGTATATATATAAAATATTAAAGAATGTCCCGATTCCCATAGTCGTTATGTCAATTGTCAGATTTTCCTTTTACATATATACATGTGAAACATATTTCCATTCTGAATAATAAAGAAATAACTGTTAAAATATATCAGACTCACTTTATCTCAAATTTGGGCAGGATGTGAAAGTTGTATGATGCCTACCAGATTTTTTTTTCCACTTCCAACGCGAATAAAAAACTTTCATAATGATAACGCAAATCTAAATTAGACAGAATAAAATAATTAATACCAGAGAAGATGAAATGTTTCTTAGATCAGCAGTTTCCAAACTTTTTTCGCTGTAGAACCCTTGTTGGGCTAAACAATTTTTACGCCATCTTTGGTTGAAAAATTTGTAAAAAGAAATTGTATGTTATATTTTTTTTTACTTCCACTTATCTATATATGGAATATATAGTAAGGGAAATGTATTGTGGTCGTTAAAAATTTTGAATTCTACTTTTTTACAGAAATTCACTTTTTGAGGTCCCCTGAGTCTGGGAAAATGATCCGTGTGTGTGTGGGAACAGACTAGCTCAAAATCGAAATGTCATACGAAAATGAAATTACTCGCAACGTTTTAGATGATATAAACTAACAGGTAGCGCCAGTTTATATATTTTATATTAGCAATAATGGTGCTAACGATTTTTATTAAACTCAATGAATCAACGTATAATTGAATATCAGTCTTTAATATCAGTTAGATCTTACCTTCATAATTGATGCGTAGATAGTTAACCCTGGATAATATATATGAGAAGAAGATAACGGGAGCATGGCTAGTGATGAACACAAATATGCAAAAACGTTTCGGCTAGAATTTCAGGCCTTCATCTGGGCTACTTGGTCGAGATCTTGGGCACTTGGCATACTAGTACAAGAGCCGGAAAGAAAAAAAGGCAGTTATCTCACCCCAATTTTTAATTACTTCAATAACAACTATGTATAATTACTCGTCAAAACCGATTAGTCTGCCAAGTGTAGGTAGGGGGATTAAAAAATAGCGGCTTTTTCAAAACCTTAAAAAAACATTGGTTTTTCATTCGGAGCTCTATATCTTAAAAACTAAAAACAACACTACAAAATCTAAGAGAACGTTATTTAAAGAAGATTAAATTTACTGAAATGTTAGCCCTAAAAGAGCTGTTTACGTCCAATAGTTCTCGAGATATAGCTTTTTGAAAAGCAAAATTCCGTAAAAAGCTACTGAAAGATTAGTAGGTAGCTAATTTATTTTCATACTCAGGAACTATGAGACGTACTGATGTCTTTTAGCACTCAGATTAAAGCTAGTTTAATGGACTATAAAAACGTTTATGACCTTTACCTTCGTAGAAATAGTAGTTTTCAATATATTTGCTAAAATAAATTGATTTATAGTTGTTCGTACAATAGCTTTGATTTATGAAAAACTTCATTACAAAAACCATTGGACGTACAGATATCTGCCAGCGCTCAAATAAAAGTTAAATTTAATACAAAATAGTTAAATATGTTTATCTTTGTAGGAGTAGTACTTTTTATGATATTTGACACAATAAACTCACAAAATGTTAATTTCTAGTTGTTTGTATAAAATGTTGAATTTTTGAAAAAATATATCTCTAAATCCATACGACGCACATATGTCTGCCAACACTCAAAATAAAGGAAATTTAACTTACTACAATCTAGTTTATAACACTTATCATCGTAGGGGTAGTAGTTTTTATGACATTCACATATGAATATAATTTTGGCAAATGAAGATTTGTCCGACCAACTATAAATCAATTTATATTAGCAAATTTCATGTAAACTATTACTCCTAAGATGATAGACATCATAAACTACTTTATAGCTCATTAAACTAGCCTTAATTTGAGTGCTAATAGACATCTGTACGTCAATGGTTTTTGAGGTATTATTTTTTCAAAATAAGTTCACTAACTACTGATTTTTTAGTACGTTCCATACAACATTTTTATGAAATGTTGCTTTTTAAAAAGCTATTTCTAGAGAAATATTGGACGTAAATAGCTCTTTTAGGGCTACTATTTCAGTAAATTTACTCTTCTTTAAATTATGTTCTTTTAGATTTTCTTGTGTTGTTTTTAAGATATAGAGCTCCGAATGAAAAATTAGTTTTTTTTTATCGCTTTGAAATAGCCACCATTTTTTATTCACCTACCTATACTTGGCAGACTCGTCAATTTTGACTATTAATTATACATAGTTTTCATTAAAGTAATCAAAAATTGGGGTGAGATAACTGCCTTTATTCTCCTCTTGGACTCTTGTACTATACAAACCTCGACCTACGTTTTTACTTATGTCTGTTCTTCTCTGACCCCATTTCCTAATAATTTTCTCCTCGTATAGATCTAATACTAAATGAAACTACATAAATGACGAATGTTTAAAAAAACTTCCTCTTCTAAACACATTTTTTTTTTATTCGAAAAAAATATATTTCTCCTAGTTATCAATATGATAAACAATGTAGAAAAACAAAATAGTAAAGAATTTTAAGAATAACTATAGGAGAAAAACGGTAAAATTGACATATTTGATTTCTACGGATAATCAAAAAAATACATTCCCATGAAGGGCGTGCCTAAGGGGGGGGGGGGGAGCTATAGTTGTGACATTTCAGCATGGATGTTTTTGGGGTGCCTATTGATTTGCTAAGAGAGGCTCAACAGTCAGATCTCTTAGACACAGGTGCGAATATTTGATTTTATTGATTTTGATAATATTTGAATCAAAGGAAAAATAAATAAAAATATGAAGGTGATTGGATTTCTAGGTCCCCCACCTCAGATACTCAACCGGCAAAAACGATAAATACAGACAATAATAATTAAATAATAATATAACTATCTACAAACTATTAAATTATTAAATAAGCTAATAACAAAACAGTTTACTCTAAAGGGGAACTAAAAATCATTTATATAAGCTAATAATATATAAATTAAATAATAATAATCTATTATTAAATTATTATATAGTTGAATAACAAACATTATACCCAAACTGGGATTACCTACGTCAGTCAGAGTGAAAAAAACAGAACAAAAACGACATGACTTACTTAATAAAATAAAAGAAACAACAACTATACATCTTATTTTGTAGATAGGTATCCTGCTAAGTATAAGGCTTAGTGTAACATATATAAAAAAAAATTAAAATCCGATTTTGAGTGGACAAAAAAAAATTCTTACAACTTACGAAATTACGATAATTCGAACTTTGGTACTCAGAACATTCCAGTAATTCGAACGGGCGCTAAAAATATTTTTTTTGAGAAAATAAGCAGGCAATAACATTGCTATTTTCAAATAAAATAGCACAGTTTAACTTCCCGATCTACAGGCAATTTATTGTAATGACGGTGAAAATCGAAAGAGGAAATATTTTCACACTTTTGATATTAGGCAATCCAATTCCATTGATTACTTGATAATATTCTTTGTTGGAATTAGAAATGTACAATATCTATTGTATAAATCATTTGATATGTAAATTAAAAATTTTGATGGCCAACTCATTTTTTATTATCACGTTTTAAATAAATGCATATATAGAGAATTTTTTTTTATTTACTTATAAAAGAACAATATCATAATTTTAACTAATTAAATCCTAACTCAGAATTATATGGGATGTAAAAGAAAAGATACCCAAAATGACCTACGATTTTATTTGACACTAATAATTATTTAAAACTTTAAAATGCTAGATTTCTATATTCTCATTAAATTCAAAGTACATTAATATTATTGAATTTGTTTACATTATTTCTCTGAATATTTTATTTTATCAGTAATCCCAGTGCTGCATTTACTTCACATTACAAGGATTACACTTTATTGTCTTTGTCCTTAAATATGAACAGTTGTCATCACCCGCTGTCTGTTTTGTTATCGCTCAACTTTACAGAAACTCAAGTATTTACATCTCTGCTAATTCTGATAAATAAAAACACTGATCCATATTCGTTTGACATCTCTGCAATTGGAACCTTTATTTTAAGATTAGGTTTAATACAACCGAACTCGTAAGTATTAAATATTTTTGTATATATATATATGTTTTCTCCACTATTAATAGTAATCGAAAAAGTATAATCTTTCGAAATCTTATTCGCTTATCAATTTGTGTGTGTGCCATGATAATAAACATCATAAATCTATAGAAAGAATTACATAATTATCTCACTCAG
The DNA here is from genome assembly GCF_000696795.3 of Halyomorpha halys. Taxonomy (NCBI): domain Eukaryota; kingdom Metazoa; phylum Arthropoda; class Insecta; order Hemiptera; family Pentatomidae; genus Halyomorpha; species Halyomorpha halys. The sequence continues at coordinate 603,093 of NW_027105730.1, forward strand.
TGTTTAATTTCAAGACTTTATTGTACATTGTTTCAATTGTTATTTAATGATACACTAAATGTGACAAAGTTATTATTCATTAAACTCAACGATTTTTTTCAATAGGAAATTAAAATAAAGCCTGAATTGTATCCACAATGGTAAACAACAAATGAAAATTATTGTTCTCTTTTGTTTTTTTTAATCATTTATTTATTGTTATTTACAACTGTATACATATATACAACAAGTAAATTTGCTGTAAGTGATATAATAACACGATACAAACATGTGGAAAATCTACCCATCGATAGAACTCCAATAACATTTCTAGAGGAGAAGAGCCCGAGGCCATCTTCTTTTCAGACGCCTAGGAGGATTATTAGGTAATGAAGGAGAAGCCAGGTTAGAAACAAGTAGATTTGGGTGGTTAGGAAGTTTTCCGTGGAAGGAAAGGTATCTGGTTTTGGCCAAATCGGCAACATATGGGACATTGAGGTCATGAAGGATGATTCTCTTTTGTTTAATTCTTATTTTATCATTCTTCGTCATTTTTACTTTTATTTATTCCTTCTACCTTTCTTTCATTTGTATTAATTATATGTTGTATAATTCATAATATATCGCATAAAGCCACCCTAACGACATGGTCTTCGTGGACAGCAAATCGTTTCCGAAAATAGACAGTTTCAATTAACCAAGTTCCACAATAACCTCAATAATTGATCAACGGACTGATATATACTATTGTGTAACAAGCACGGATAAAATCTCTGTCACCAATACTAAAATTCCGAAAAATCTCTAAAAATCTGAAACTAAGAGTGTATAATGTCATGATAAAGCCAGGAACGGTAAAAAACAGGTACCTAAGAAAGCATAATCTAGAGATTTTAATGCAAGGTCCACCGTATAAAATTACAGAAGTGATCTGAAATCAGACCTATAAGACGTGGAGGAGAAGAACTTAAAGTGAAACTGTTTGCAGAGACTGGTGAGTCAATAATATCTCATCATATGAACGTGAGGATGTTTAGATGGGCAGGACATGTAGTTCGAAGCAATCCATCAGGTCGCCTTTACCCCTGCGTAATGTCCGTATAGCTTGCAAGAGACTACGTCGGAGGCCAAAAACTACTTGAATAGACAGAATCAACAAAGATGTGAAAGAGCTTTATGACGCAAACTGGAAAGCAGTAGTCCAAGATACGTGGAAACGGCTGGTTCGTACGGTCAAAGAGCTACAATGTCTTTAGAATGGAAAAAACAAATCAAAAAACAATTCTATTTAACGATACGCAATCCCAAATGACGGAAAACTTGCTGGACACAAAACACATCTTCAAAAATAAGAATGAAATAAATTATTAAAAATTTAAATGTTGATATTATGGTTAAATGCAAAACCTATTAAAAAATTCTATTTCTGGTTTTGGCACCCAAAAATGTGCTAAGATGTTAATCAAATTTTAAGCGAAATGACTATCATTGATAACAAATGACAACGTTGATTAATTCCAACTATAACAAAAATGACAATGTTGATTAATTCCAACTGTAACACAAATGACTAAGAACTTAAGGGCTTCCACAAAATTAAATCTTTAAAATATCTCTATTACTTGCTTTCCAAAATAACTTTTTTATCCTGAGATACATTTTGAAATATCGTACAACAATATCATTTTCTAATGTAATAAAAAATAATTACATTTTAATGTCAACAGCCGTGCTAGGAGGTTCTATTGTGTATATCTGCTTCAATAGGATAAAGGAATAAGATTTTTATTTAATTTTAACTATTTTATTCTTATTCTATAAGTTGATTTAGTTAATTAAATGCGAAAGGGGAGTTAATATTGATAGTTTTATTGTTTTGTTTTATCTTATTCCTTTAATCTGTAAGTTATATAGAAGTTTTTTTTCTCGTTTAAAAGTCAGTTACTAGTGATGGGAGAGGGAATGTCCCTCCAGATATAGAAATAAATCATGATCTAATAATTAATGTAAAAAAACATAATGCAAATAAAATGGTTGAAGAAATAAACAGTGATCCCGTATTTAATTCGAGCAAAATACATACTCAAATAAATACAAACTTAGAGAAGAACAATATAAACCAGAAAGGAGATGATGGTTGGAGGTGCGATCAAAGGAGATACAAATAAGATGGAGTAGCTTATTTAATTGTGCCAACGTTTCGGCTAGAGTTTCTAGCCTTCATCAGGGCTGAGAACAGAACAAGATAACAACCACAATAAGTATAGAAAATAAAAAATAAAATATAAACAGAATGGCATAAAGTGAATATTTTTACAGAATGGAAGTAATAAAATGAAGTGATGAGAGAATTGGAAAATAAAATTTATACATAGATAATTGAAAAAAAATAAAACGAAACTGTTAGCTTCGTTAAACTAATATATTTATACTTCTTTACATTATATAACTTCATTTTCGAACATCCCACTCTACTATAATGTCATCGTGTAGTGGACGTAGAATTTTTCGATCTATAACAGGCTTTTGATCGAGACTGGCACCCGGGACTGCTTTACAAACTCCGTAAATTCCTACCTCCTACATAATTTCTCATCATCCATTCCTTTCTCACTGATAGAATTTTCCAAGTAAACCACAATGGTTCCTATTCATCCCTCTATTCTCAGTCCGCTTGTGTTCCTCAAGGTAGTATCCTTGGTCCCATCCTCTACACCAACTCAATTTCAAACATTAATTTAAATTAGAAGGTCCCGTGGCCATCTTCTTTTCAGACGCCTCGGAGGATTATCAGGCATTGTTAATGATGAAAGATTAAGAATTAATGGGTTAGGATGGTTAAGGAGTTTGGAATGAAAAGACGCAAATCTGTTTTGGGTCAAATCTGCAACGAATGGGATGTTAGGGTCTTTGTGAATGAGTTTATTTGTGACGTAATAAGGAGCATCAAGGATTTTAGGTAGGATTTTGGATTGTAACGATTGGATGCGGAAAGAATTTGATGGTTTGGTGGAGCCCCAGAGCTCAATTCCATATGTCCAAATTGGTCTGATTATTGTAGTTTATACTAATTTTTTGTAGTGAATGGGAAGTTTAGAGCGTTTGTCAAGTAAGTGTTGTAGCAATCGGAATCTACGAGCAGTTTCTTGTCGTTTCAGTTTTGTGTGTGGATTCCAAGTAAGTCTCTTACAAAAAACTAAGTTAGAAATAAAATTACGGTCGTAAAAAGGCAAAGTCCCCCAAAAGACGATAAAAATGCGGAACTAAGGGAAAATATTATTAGCCATTTTTCGGTTCCTTTTTTGCCCACACTACCATTCACAGACAATCCGTGTAAAAACAATATTTATAAAGATAAGGTTACTACTTTTAAAAAAAGAAGATAAAATAAATATATTAACGGATGCACTTCTCGCGGTAGTGTATACCGTTTTAGCATTTACGAATGATAAAGTTACTGATGATGAAATAAAAAATATGATAAGACACAGAACCCCAGATTTATCCATAGCAATATAATCAAGCAAACAAGTAATTAATATTAAAGAATTGTGTCTGTATAACAGATATCTGTTATCTGTTACTATTTCCGTTTTCATTCGTTGTTTATAAACTTTTATTTTTACGTTTCATTGTACACCCTTGTAATTTTCCATTATTGTGTATCTTTTTTAGCCCTGACGAAGCCCTGCAACGTGGAGCGAAAGGTTGGTTAAAATAAAAATAGTACAAAATATTACTATTTGGGTTTAATCTGAACGCACCCGGACCATATTCCATTTATTATGTCCACTTCATCTTTTAATAAAAGCTCTGCTCGTTTTCTCTTTGTTGACATTTTGTAAGTTTTAGAGGAATATCTACACATAAAAACTAACAGTTTGAAACTGACTGGTTCAAACTTTTGGTTACCGTTTTTAGTGTGAAAAAATTCATTGGACTAATATAATAAAGTCACATAATCAGTTAGCAACAAAAGTTCTTTTCCATTCAACCGATTTCTTTCTAGAAACAGGCCTCATACTTCTTAAATCGTATCTACATATATTATCTCAAAAAATTAAATAACATAGAAATCAGTGAAGACTAAAATGACTTTATTCTAACATATTTACAAGAACTACACGTTACTGTTGCTGTTACTCAGTCTCTATCTACTAACTTAGCTATCTAGTCTAGGAACTATATATGAACACTTGAGAAGAGGGGCTAGGAATAGTAGTGAAATAGGAGAAGGGGTTTGGACAAATCAGATAATTTAGGAAACTAGGCGAAGCCTAGAAATCATAGGCAAATATCTAATTCAATTAGAAGGAAATATCTGGGAGGGGGAAAAAGGCGTGACTAGTAGCAAGGTGTAAGGCTTCCAAGAAATTGGGGTAAGTGTCATGATCTTGTGAGAACTAACTTTCATGTGTTAAACATAAAATAGTTAGACTGATGCAAGTCCATTGTGAGATGACACCTTGTACCTGCCTAAGTGTCAGCCCTTGCTATTGATGCAGGATACTAAGGGTTTGAAAGGGCTGTTGGAAGGGTCTCTGGGGCCTTCTTAGAACCTAGTCGTTTTTATTGGGTTCCTTTTTCTATAAAATTGTAAGAGAATGTATGCAACCATATGTCTAAAGTGACATAGGTTCAGTTGGGCAAGGGGCAATTGTTTAAATTTATAATACCGGTTCCTTAATTCACAGACAAACTACCGGAGAAACAAATATATTTTCATTTAAAAAAATTCCATTCCTATTTAATTAAAACGAAATTAAACACTTCGAAAGAATCTCTTTGGCTGTCTCTTTTCTTAAAACTATTACCATTCACAAATACTAAATCAATCATCCTTCGTGGATCCTCTAATTCTAGACTTCTCAAAATATTTTAAAAATAATACCGAACCAGCTGAATATAAATCCCTGTTTTTTCGTCTTCTTCAAAACATGCCGAAATCCTTTATATTTTACAAAAACTTCAGATTCAAATCAGTCCGATCATCAACATTATCCTTTGTAACAGATAATTCAACGTACAGAATTAAATTCCACAAACTATGCAACATATTTACTACCGAACTCAATGCAATTGCAGTAGCTCTTTACTTCTGTTTGTATTTGATCAACAACAATATAACCATAATTACCGAGCCGTTAAGCTCGTTAAAAGTTTTATATTTTGTGTATGTGGAAAATCCGAAAATTTCCTGCATCCATTTCTACCTGAACACTCAAAAAAATCTGGATATGTCAGTTACATCCAGGCCTATCGAGCTGTAACCTGCAAATTACAGCTCAGAGATTTCATTTTTCCTGAAGTTAATGAAATTGTAATTAATAATACTATATAATAAGCCATCGATATCTTGTTTCGGCCAAATAAACAACATATTTATAATTAAGGTCATTATGGATTTTTTTCTAACAAATTATTAAGGATTTAAGGATTGGATAAAAGAGTAATCGATGGTTCAGTGGAGCCCCAAAGCTCAACTCTGTAAGTTCAGATAGGCCTTATTATAGTTATAGAAATGAGTCTTTTGTAATATATTGGAAGTTTAGGGCGTTTGGTAATCAGTAAGTTAATTGGGATTAAGTGTTGTGTTGGCCACTAGCCGCGATAGAGTGATCGTGTCTATATTATTTTGTGCTCACCGAAGTTAAAGTAGACAGAATTGATTCAAGATTTAGCCCAGTGGTGTACATTGCATAGTTCTTTATTGATATGGCACTTTGGACCCACAGAGGCTTTGTCCAGCTTGTGATGGAATGGCTCTGGTGGATATTTCCATTTGTTGACACATTTTCTCCGTATCATGAGAAGCGAATCCGATACATGTTGAAGCTAAGCGATATTAGCCGAAATCAGTTGTATGAATTTCTGCCTGTACCCTCAGGAATGGACCTTAAACGGTTTTTTATATATGTAACCCAAAACCTTTTGCTTAGAGCTGGACACCTATCGTCCCAATAGAAGATATACTTTTTGTTTTGTTTTTTAATATTATTAAATATGAAATGACGATTTTTATTTTACTGTTTTATTTTAACGAATGTGGAGAGCCCAGCTTGGGTATATTGTTTGTTATTAGTTTATATCTTTAACTCATCATTTTCGTAAAATTAATACAATTGATTATCTATTTCATGTATTTCAAAGGCCCCATAAACAAATAAATTATTATTATTATTATTCGGAATCGACAGCAATATTCAGTCTTTTCAGTTTTGAATAAGGATTTGTGGTGACTGTGATATGTGGTGTTTCATTAAAGGATGCTACAGGGCAGGGAATCATCGGTTTATGAAAAAGGATAAAGGTAATTTGATGTCATTTATTGTAATCCTCCAATTTTGATACTATTCCTCGAGAGCTTTGTTTAGGTATTTGAGAGTTATGGATACAACTGATGCGTCATTACTCTTTTATTTGGGTATTATTTTTAATTATATTGTTCGAGAATATTTTTGAATCATTTACATTTACATATATTTTGTTACATATTTTACAGGAATGGAGAAAGAATTTCTTGAGGATATACTTATAAAATGGGCAAAAGAATGTAGTATAAAGCACATAATCGAGATGAAATTAGAATCAGCATTGCCAAAAGGTGAGAATTACACTTCGAACATCTTCAGAGCCAATCTGAAGGTTATCTTGGCCAACGGAAGGGTCACGACCAGCAGTTATATTTTGAAGAAGGAAACTGTGGAGGAGGGGACTGACAAAACCTTTAAGGATTACAAATTCACCGATACAGAACTATCGGTAAGTTATTTTGCTTCCTCATTATTAGATACCGCATTGTTGCGAAGAAAAAAAAACATGCAATAAAAAACTAAAACGTCCAAAATCAAGCAGTAAAAAATCAAAATGTATATAAAACAAATAAATTTGCTAAATACTCTACATTAATGCAAACATCCCTAATAAAACTTTTTTTTATTCAATGTGACTATAATAAATACAATAAGTAAATGTGTTCTATGTTTCAGACTAATTAAAGTCAAATATAGCCTAAACTATTAGCTTATTTTATCTATATTTTCAACTAGCTGTTGTACTTGTTAAAAAAAAAAAAAAGGATCAATTAAAACCATCATAAAACACATAAGCAAATGCATGTGCAACAAATGTGCAATTTTAACTAAAACATATAAATAACGAAACATAAAAAAAAAGTAATATATATTTTTAAAACAATGCTTTTAAGAAGTCAATAATTTATAATAACATTTTAGTATTTATGTTTATAGAATCAATGCAATAGTAGCAAACTGTGTTATGGCTCTAATCCCTCACGTATGAACCAATTGAGCTCTTTTCAGTGTAGCCCGTCTTACATAGTTGCCAAGAGTTCTCCAATAAGAGCCTATTAACAAACTGATAAATTGTTCTGGAGAGGAGGTCCGCTGTTCAAAATATTTTACATATCTACTTTCATTATATTGGGGCAGGTCCACAAGAAGAGAAAGGTACCTTCCTCTCTATCGAGCAATTACGGATACTATCATGTATCCCTGGTTTTACACTTAAATTGAATAATATCGATCTACGCCAAAATGTATTAGCTTATTGCTATCCTTTATTGTTAAGATATTGGATAAACGGCCATTTTAGCATTTAAAATTTTTATAATGTAATTTACAGGCCACAGCAAGGTACAAAAGGACAATCGGTTCCTAAATCCTTCTAAATTAAGTATGTAGTAAGGAATGTAGCTGAGCAAAAGGACAATCGGTTCCTAAATCCTTCTAAATTAAGTATGTAGTAAGGAATGTAGCTGAGCAAAAGGACAATCGGTTCCTAAATCCTTCTAAATTAAGTATGTAGTAAGGAATGTAGCTGAGCAAAAAATCTTTATAAGCAGTCTCGTTGTTTGAAATTACTGCACACTAATATACTATAATACTATAATAGAACTAAACCGACTGAAATACCTAAAGTTCTGTCTATAACTGAAGAAGCTAACTGTATTACATAATTTTCTATTTCTATTATAATCAATGAAATTCAATTTTCATCATTTTAAAACTATCTCAATTTAAATTTTAAAGAAATGATATGCAAGGCCGCTAAGTTGAAAGTAGTACTTAAGACCTTTTCCCAAGCAGATTTTCCATTTTAATTTTTCCTGTACCTCAGGGTAGTATCCTTGGTCCTATCCTTTATACAGTTTTTACAGCTGACATCCCAACCCATCCTAGCACTATTCTCCCAACGTAAGCCGATGACACATGCCTATTGTCAGTGAATAATGATTCTTCCATTGTATCTCAATCCCTCCAATCCCACATCACCATCCTTAAAGAATGGTGCCAAAACTGGAGGATTAATATAAATTCCAATAAATCCCACCAAATCACATTTACCCTTCGCCGTTAACCTTCGTCTTGCCCCAAAATATCTTTTAATAATACCCCACTTATTCCTGTTGAACAGATTCGTTACTTAGGACTAAATCTGGACAAACGACTGACATGGAAAACCTCATACAAGACTGAAAAGACAGGAAACTCCTCGTCGATTCCGACTATTACAACATTTACTAGACAAACGGTCCAAACTTCCAATCCATTACAAAAAGACTGATCTACATGACTGTTATAAGGCTTATCTGGACATACGGATTTGACCTATGGGGCTCCACTAAACAATCTAATTTCTCTGGAATTCAATCCTTACAGTCCAAAATTCTTCGTAAAATTCTGAATGCTCCTTACTTTGTCACAAATCAAATCATCCATCAGGACCTCAATGTCCCCTATGTTGCCGATTTGGCCAGAACCAGATATCAATCCTTCCATAATAAACTGCCCAACCACCCAAATCAACTCGTTTCTAACCTGGCTTCTCCTTCACTACCTAATAATCCTTCTAGGCGTCTGAAAAGATGAGGGCCTCGAGATCTCCTTTAGAAATGTTTTTGGAGTTCTATCAATAGGTAGATTCTCCACATGTTTGTATCATGTCATAATATCACTAACAGCAAATTGACTTGATATGTATACAGTTGTAAATAACAATAAATAAATTATTAAAAAAAAATGTTCAACTGTTACACACTAATATACCAATAACAAAAATCTAAGAAGAAATAAGTCGAAGTAGAAAAGTATTGAAAAGTGTGATTAAAAATTAAAGTAAAGTAAAAATAAAATTATGTTGATAATGATCAGACCAGTTGATTTTTGTTATGTTTTTATTTAAAATAGTATACTTTGGTAATACTATATAAAAAAAATTATATTCCCACAAGTCACAAAAAGTCAGACGGATGAATAAGGGACAATAGCACAGAACGTTCTCTATAACAAGCTTGTTTTAGAAACATTTTCATAGTTACCTAAAACCACTGGTTAATACTATTCCAAGACCTTCGTCACTTGTGTTAACACAAATAGCAATAAATCATACCATCCAAAAAAACAGTTGCAATTAATTTCAACCCTTTATCCTTTTTAGTAATTTTTGGTAGATTTAAAGACTTTTTTTTTTAAATCTATGTTTAAGCCTTCACGTTTACAGATGTACCTCAAGGTCCTACAAAAAATGGACATTTTGATGGAGGAATTCAGGGATACAGAAGGACCTCTTTGGTGCCAATTAATTCATTTCAACCAGCCTGATTCAACTTTTGTCTTGGAAGACCTCAAAGTGAGTATTTGATATAAAATTTAATTTTAAAAAGACTCTATTGGAAAACAAAAGTAATAATTCCGTTTATTATAAAATTTCTCTATGAGTACTCTATTAAGAACCCTATTAAGGGAGGAAAGGCAGTTATTCCAAATTCCGAATTTCTGATTACTTTAATGAAGACTACTTATAATTACTAGAGAAAATTGATAAGCCTGTCAGGTATTGGTAGGGGGCATAGAAAATGCTGGTTGTTTCAGAAAGTAAAAAAAATTAATTTTTCATTCCAAGGTTCAAAACTATCAATAAAAATATAAAACATAAAAGATCATCTTTTAAATTAGAGTGATTTTGCAAACATATGAGCCCTAATAGAGCTATTTATGTTCAATAGTTTTCATTAAAAAAAGTACCGAAAAAACCGTTTTTAGTGAAATTAGTTTGAAAAATCTATATCTTAGGAACGCCTAATGGTTCCTAAGATAGATATTTGCTAACACCCAAATTAAAGCTAGTGAAATGTACTCTAATGTAGTTTATCTTCGTAGGAGTAGTATTTTTTATGATATTTGACAAAATAAATTTATAAAATGTTATTTTATAGTTGCTAAATTAAAATCTAATTTATTTTTAAAAAATATATCTCTGGAACTTTGATTACTAGCAGGCATATGTACGTCTGATACATATGCCTGCTAGTAATCAAAATAAAGGCAATTTCACTAAATCTAAAATAGTTTTTGCCACGTACCTTCGTAAGGGTAGTAGTTATATGATATTATAATATGAAAATAACTTTTGCACGTTTGAAATTTTGTCTAAACTACTATAAATTTATTTCAATATTAATATTAATACCTGATTTAGTGGAGCCTTTAAAAACGCTGTTTCTTTTGCATTTGTCGCTAGTTTACGGGCTGTTTGGCGACAGCTGACTCTTGACTTTACCAAGAGCGATGTCAGTGCCATTCTTCTGGTTGGCTACTGGACATGACTATTTGCAGCACCACCTGAAGAGAATAGGAGTGACTGAGTCTTCAGACTGCGTCCTGTGTGAAGATGGTGAGATGACTGGCGATAACATATTTGCATGTGCGGCAACGGCGGACTTGACTACAGACAGGAGTTACTTCAGCAAAGCTAAATTATACTAAACTGTTCGAAACAAAATGGTAGAAAGTAGGGATGTGACATCGATGTTTTTGATCCGATGTTTTCTAAACATCGATGTTTTTAAGCCGATGTTTTCTAAACATCGTTGTTTTGTCCCAATTTTTCATTTTTTTTTTTCAAAAGTAACTAAATGAAAACCATAAATTTAATGCAACATTGATAAAAAAAACATCGATGTTTTGAAATATCAATGTTCAATATTAAAATGATGTTGCTTACAAAACATTACCCAGAATACATCAATGTTTTTGAACAACTATTTCAGAAAGATAAGGTTTGGACCAACGATCCCGTATTGTAAGGCCTGTAAGAAGTGCTTTTTGAAACAAAGAATCCGACATCAACTACAAAAAACATGGATGTTTTAAAATATCGTTGCTTACAATACATTACTCAAAATACATCGATGTTTTTGAACAACTATTTCAGAAACATAAGGTCTGTTCCAACGATCACACATTCTACGTCCTTTCAGAAGAGGTTTTTGAAACTAAGAATCCTACATCGACTACAAAAATCATCGATGGTTTAAAATATCGTTACTTACAATTTATAACCCAAAAACATCGTTGTTTTAAAATATCGTTACTTACAATACATTGATGTTTTTTTAGTCGTTGTCGGATTCTTTGATCGTTGGAACAGACCTTATGTTTCTGATATAGTTGTTCAAAAACATCGATGTATTTTGAGTAATGTATTATAACCAACGAGATTTTAGAACATCGATGTTTTTTGTAGTCGATGTCGGATTCTTAGTTTCAAAAACCACTTCTTTAGGCGTTGATGACCAGGGGTTTTACGCCTTTAAGCAACAATCAACAACAACAACAAAACCATTTCTGACAGGCCGTAGAATGCGTGATCGTTGGAACAGACCTTATGTTCTTCAAATGGATGTTCAAAAACATCTATGTATTTGTGTAATGTATTGTAAGCAATGATATTTTAAAAATATCAACGTTTTTGTTGTCGATGTCAGATTCTTAGTTCCAAAACATACTTCTGACAGGCCGTAGAATGCGTGATCGTTCGAACAGACCTTATGTTTCTGAAATAGTTGTTCAAAAAAATTGATGTTTTTTGTGTAATTTATTGTAAGTTTAATTGTTTATTTTAAAACATTGAGTTTTTTAGATTTCATGTCCTATTGGTTGACTGAAAAAGCACTTCTGACTGGACGGAGCATTCGTAGTCTTTAGAACTGTCTTTATGTTACAGAAATGGTTAAAAAAAAAAATCGAGATTTTTTTGTCGATGTTTTTTTAACATAGATGTTTTAGTATTGAACATCGATGTTTTAAAACATTTGTACGTTGAATGGTTTTTATCTCGGTAACTATTGAAGGTAAATAACTCTATTAGTGTTCGTATTTTAGCAAATTTACTCTTCCTCAAATGATGTTTTCTTAGGCTTTCTATCGTTGTTGGTAGTTGTAAAGATATAGAGCAACGAATGAAAAATTAATTTTTTTAACGTTTTGAAACAGCCGCCATTTTTTGTTCCACCTACCTTAAATACCAAATTCATCAATTTTAAATAGTAATAATGCATAGTTTTCATTATAATATCGCTACATTTTTTCTCCTCATGGGCTCTTGTACTAATAAGCCTTCGTGATGAATTTGGGACTCACAATAATCTCATATCTTGCCTGGAAGTTGCCACCGGACTGGTGTCCTAGTACATTGAACCTTCGTTTTCAGTGGGAAAGGATTTTGGAACTCAAAGGGCACTGTTTATATACATATCAAATTTATGAAGCTAAATTTTTTTTTCAATCAATTTTGATAATAATTTTTATAAATTTTGCTCATCAGAAATACTATATGGTATATGAGCATGAAGTTTAAGTAGGGGTTTGTTAATTGGGCTATAGAAATATTACGTGAAGTAAAGCAAGTCAAATCGAGTTTCGTATTTAGCAGAGGAGTTCATAGCACATTTTCCTCAGCACAGTCAAGTCTTATTTGATTCTATACTGGCGAAGCCCTATTGGTGTGCCCTCTATGCCTATTTATCCCGAGCAATATCACGTACTGCCCTCTAGGATGCAAATTACATAACATAAAAAAATCAGTGAATACTAAAATGACTTTATTCTAACATATTAACAAGAACTACATGTTACTGTTACTCAGTCTCTATCTTCTAACTTCTCTCTTACTTAGCTATCTAGTCTAGGAAATATATATGAACACTTGGGAAGAGGGGGTAGGAGGAATAGTAAAATAGGAGAAGGGGTTTAGAACAATCAGAAAATTTAGGAAATATCTGGAAGGGGAAAAAAGGCGTGGTGAAAAGAGTTGGGTGGTCGCAGTTCTAAGAAAGACACCATGACCTAAGACTTGTGTTTAGTGACTTACATATGTTAACCATAAAATAGTTTGACTGATGCAAGTCCATTCCGAGATGACAGCATGTACCTGCCTTAGTGCTAGCCCTTGCTATTGATATAGGGCTTGAAAGGGCTGTTAGAATGGTCTCAAGGGCCTTATTTGAACCTAGTTGTTTTTATTGAGTTTGTTTTCTATACCATGGGAAGGAGAAAGTGGACATATGCAACCATATGTCTAAAGTGCCTTAAGTTCAGTTGGGCAAGGGGCAATTGTTTAAATTTATAATACCGGTTCCTTAACTTGCAGAAATCACTTTTACGGGAAGCCTCTTGCACATTCTGTACAAGAGGGATAGAAAGCAATCACCTCTTCAACCTCATCACTCATCGACGATCTCCAAGACTTGCTTCAATATTAAAATAAATAAATAATGTTAACTGCTGCTACCAAACAAGGGTCAGAGGTTCTATACTTAGTAAAAAAAAGCACTGTTTTTTAAATAACTGTTGTACAAGAAGGTTATTTTTTCAAAATCACTTAGCCGTCAGGTTTTTTTTTCAATTAACAGTACTCGTTTTATTGACTCTACTAGTGCCCCAGGACTCTTGGCTACAGTAGCAGAATAAATGATTTCAGCCACTGCCGAACCTGGGTCCGGGAGTCAGTAGAGCAGTGCCTTACTCACCGAACTAACCCGCTCCCCTTCAAGAGTACCTCATGCATTTTGTGACTCTGTTTAACTCACATCTCATATTCATTTACACAGTATATTATTTTCATTTTTTAGGAAGATCGATGACTAACTGTATGTGATAATACAATGAAAATAGTCAGGGTGCGGTCAACGAAAAAAACGCAAATAGTTTGGTTGCAATATGAGTTTTTTCTTTGACTGCACTCGGACCATCTTAAACAGAGTGACTAAGTAGATGAGTGGATGGGTGTGGGGTAGTTCGGTTTGGAAAGGCACTATTGTACTGACTCTTAGGACAAAAACTCTTGTAAGACAATGTTTCGGCCCACCTTGCAGGGCTTCATCGAGGCTAAAAAAAAAGAGAAAAACACTTGAATGAGGCACAGTAAGTAAATGATAACAAAAATGAAATTTAGCCAAAGCAAATTATGATAGTTTTTGTAAAAAATAAATTTTATATATAATTTGAATTCTTGTTTCAGATTTGTTTATTTATCAATTATATTATATGTTTTATGCCAATGTATTATTGATAAAGGTAGTTATTAGATTATATCAGAAAGTGTAAATGTAATAACATTATAGAATAAGCGAATAAGTTAGATAAGGGATAGATTGATAAACTAAAATATAATTTAAGGGGTATATAGTTGACCGTAGATTACTGATTGGAGAAGATGGCCGGGGGGTGCGGTCAGTAAAGGAACAACATAAATAAACAAAAAAATATTTATTTATGCTGACGTTTCGACCTGATTTTCAAGTCTTCATCAGGGCTATAAAAAGAAAACAACCATCATTTAGAGAGAGAAAAAAATTATAACAATATATGTAATAATGATAAAAATAAATAAATACAAATATATAAAATAAAATAAATAATAGACTAAAAATTTGGAAATACACAATAATGAAATGAAAATATAAATTAGTTGATTACTAACTATGGACAAGACAGTAGTAAATTGATTACATTATTAATTATGTGTGAGCAACAAATTAAAGATACAGTGGAAAGAATGCAGGTCGGCAAAAGACGTTATATAAACAGAAATCTAAAGGTCAAAAGATCGTAGAGATAAAATAGTCAATGTGAGAGTAAAAAAAAGAAAAAAAAAACTAACATAAAAAGGTGTATATTGTAAAATAATGAGAGCCCAAAAAGTAATAAAATGTATCGATATAAAAAGGGCGTGTAAAAACGGATATATTTACCGGGAGTATGTAAAAACAATGTTATAGAAAATACGAAGAAATATGGAGAATAGGAAATGAAGAAATAAGAGATAAGGTAAGAAAGAAAAAAATAACTTACAGTTGTAGGCAGAGATCTCTGCTAAACTGTTTGAAATTGCAGGAATAGTCGTTAGAGTGCAGGTCGACAAAGACGTAAGACAAACGGAAATCCAAAGATCAAAAAACGAACGTTGAGATATATTAAGATTTAAATATAAAATTATGAGAACCAAAAGATATTAAAATGTATAAATATGTAAAAACGGATGATTAAAAAAAAATATATTAAAAAAGATTAATGGTGTTTTAATAAATTAATAATTTGGGGATAGGCTAGGGACAGGTTTTGTTTGTCAGTTTTGTGATTAACGGGGGAAGTCTCTAATTGTATAAAAATACTTTCGGATAGCAGTCGCTTGTCATGGTTAGGTACGGTGGCTAAAATGGAACTATTCTCAAAATCGAAAGAGTGGTTGAAAATTAAACTATGTTCAGATAATTAAGAAGCATTGAAGTTACGGGAAGATACGGAATACTTGTGTTGGGTTATGCGGTCTTTGAGTATTTTTTTTTGTTTCACCAATATAAGATGCGTTACAATTAGGAGTAGAAGAAGGGATACGGTACACAATGTGAGAACGGTATTGAGTAGGAATGGGATCTTTAAGATGGGAGTAAATAAAAGAAAGTTTGTTATGAGCTTCGAAGGCGAGGCGGAGGTTAGGGGTAGAAGAACGCTGTGTTTATGGATGTTATCTGAAAGAAAAGGGATGTAAGGTAATGGAAAGAGATAGAGGTGAATGAGATGTAGAGGGGGTACGATTTTTATAATTGTAAATGAGTTTTTCGATGATTTTGTGAGAAAAATTGTTGTTTAAGAGGATTTGTTTAATGCGGAGATAGTTATTATCATGAAATTTGGAATCAGAGAGAGAAAAACAACGATGAATACAATTTTTAGCTGTGTTTAGTTTTTGATAGTAAGGATGTTGGGAGTGATAATTTAGAAGTCTTCCTGAATAAGTAGGTTTTGTGTACAATCGGTGGATATAGTATTATTGGTGTTCTTTATGACGAGGTCAAGAAATGGTAGTGAATTGTTTGTTTCTGATTCAACTGTAAAACGTAAGCGCGGGTGGTAGGAATTTATTGCAAATAAGATGTCGGTTATTGACCGCAGTAAACCTTATGTTAGTTTTTCTTTTTCTTTTTTAACTCTCACATTGGCTACTTTATCTCTACGATCTTTTGACCTTTAGATTTCTGTTTATACAACATCTTTTACCGACCTGCACTCTAGCGGCTTTTCCTGCAATTGATAACAATGTAGCCTGGATTCTCCTCCTATAACCTTACTCTCGCATTTTTTTGCTTTCTTCATTCCCCTTTCTCCATTTATTTCTTCTTATCCCCTGTTCTTTCCTAATTTCTTTTACTAATTCTTTATAGATTCTTTCCACTGTATCATTTATTTGTTGCTCACACATAAATAATAATGTAATAGTTCGTAATCAACTAATTTATATTTTCATTCCATTATTGTGTATATTTCCAAATTTTTTGTCTATTATTTATTTTATTTTATATATTTGTATTTATTTATTTTTATTATTATTATTTTATATATATGTATATTTTTTTCCTCTAAATGATGGTTGTTGTCTTTTTGTTTTTATAGCCCTGATGAAGACCTGAAAATCATCCAAAACGTCGACATAAATAAATATTTTTTTGTTTATTTATGTTGTTCCTTTGCTGACCGCACCCCCCGGCCATCTTCTCCATGCAATTAATTAAAATATAATCTGATAAAGGCAGAATAGCCCGGAAAATTCATTACAATATTGTAGGTGTAATATTTAGATTACGTTATTCTTTAGAAGAAAGGGCCGAAACGTATGAGAGGAATAATAAGAATATAAACTGGTTGAGATTAACGCATATCTTTTATGTAATTGCTAATTTTTTTTTATTATCAATTTGCTTACTTTTTTGCATCATTTAAGTGTTTGAATCTTTTTCAGCCCTCATCAAGCCCTGTAACGTAGGGCGAAGTTTAAACAGTTTAATCACTATAAAACTAATTTTTATTTTCCTTTGTGCTCATATATTCATTTCATTGTTTATATTGGTTTTAATTTATTTTATGATCTCAATTAAGAAGGGATAACTTTTTTGTTTAATATAAAAAAATTTATCTTTATTATGCCTTACCAAGAATAATTGGCATTACTTTATCTACAAATTTAATATCAATCAATTCAAATCATTATTTTCCCCTTAATCTAACTATATTCCACTAAAATATATTATCAGCATAACATCTCTTAAATTTCTTTTAATCTTTTTTTAAGTCAGGTACACGTGACTTGTTTATAATTTCACCAATATTTTATAATTTTACAGGGTTCAGGATTCAGTACTGTCGATCGCACCGAACTACAGGACTTAGAGCACGCAAGGTTAGCATTGAGGAGCCTCGGGAAGTTCCACGCGATGGCTAAGGTCTTAGAAGAGAGAGAACTCATTTCTAAGGATGATTACAAACCTTGGCCCTTCCTCTACAACGAGGAGTTTTACAGGGCTATTGTGTTTGGTGGATTGATGGCGCTGGTAAAGGGAATGAGAGCCTGGGGAGTGGAATGGTAAGAGTAAGGAGATTAAATATGTGCGAATTGCATGCTAGCAATTGGGGAGTTCGTAAGAGAACAAACTGCAACCTTACCCATTTCAAATCTATTTTGGTATTCAAATCAGAAGATAGTAGGGCGTGCGGTGAAAATAAGACAAAAAATAGTTACTAACTACATATTAGCCAACGTATAGCAACACTTTGTTGAGCCTCAACAGGGCTAAAAAGATTCAAAGACAATTGAAAATATTTTGAGAACGAAGAATACTAAGATACAATAAGGTAAATTAAGGTAGGCTTAAAATTATATAAATTTAAGTGAAAAGAAAATTATATACAAAGGGATAAAAAGAATAAATAAAAATATTCATAATATAAAATAGACTATAATAAGAATATAAAAAATTACATATAATCTTTGGTTAAAAATGAGCAGGAGACGTAATAACAAGTACACATAGAAACGCATATATGACAAAAATGGAACATACTAAAAGATAGAAAATAAAGTAGTTAGTTGAGATTAAATAAAAAATATTAACACATAAATAAAAAATAAAAAATTAAAAACACATAATAATAATAAAAAATTAAAGAACAAATAAAGACCATCCACCTTTTCCAGTTGAGAGATTTCGAAACAGTAACAAAAAATGGACAGTATACAGAGTGGAGGGGAGGCGACCGTTAAACAGTTTCATTTCCAATACGCAAAATACAAGAAAGGAGTATACTCCTTTTTCATATTTTATAAAATATGATAATAATAACAATAAGAATTATCTAATTTATGAAAACTAAATATAAATTAAATGACAGAATACGTAACTAATAATATATAACGATAGAAATAATAATATTACTTTTATATTAATAATTAAATATTATTAGTTTGTATATAAATAATAATATTACAGAAGACTGATCTACATGTCTATAATAAGGCCTATCTGAATATACTGAGTTGAGCTTTGGGACACAATTAATCTTATTATCCTACTATTTTAAAATATTTTAATTAGTTTTTGTTTCTTTTTAGTCCTCATGTAGTGTTTTTACAAAGTGGGGTGCACTCCCGATCATTTTCTGCATAATCTGAAATAATAATTTCAATCATTTATTCATATAAGATTTTGGTATTCTTTTACCACTCGTAGCAAGTTTATACTGCACGATTTTGGACGTTATTGAATTTTTATTGCATATTTTTCGTTGTTTTTTTTTATTCACAAAAATCCGGACTCGATTAATGAGGAAGCAAAATAACTTACCGATAGTTCTGTATCGGTGAATTTGTAATCCTTAAAGGTTTTGTCAGTCCCCTCCTAGACGTTTTCCTTCTTCAATATGTAACTTTTGGTGGAGACCCTTCCCCTGCCCAAAATTACCTTCAGCTGGGCTCTGAACATGGTCCAAGTGTAATTCTTCCCTTTTGACAATTCTCATTCTAATTTCATCTCGGTTATGCGCTTTATACTGGATTATCTTGCACATTTCTTAAGTACAACCTCATGCACTTCTTTGTCATTTTCTGTAACAAAATAGAACTAACTTTAAAAGGTACACAAATATTGTCAAAACACAACATCAACAACTAATAACGCTTCAGTTGTATCCCTAACTATCGAATCCCTTTTCAAAGCTGAGGAACATTGTCAGAACTGGATGATTAAAATAAATCCCACCTAATCACCTATACCCTTCGCGCTTCCAGGGCTGGGTAAAGCAATTTTACTCCATCAGAAATGAGCAAACTCCTTTAAAAGGAAATCAAATATAAATGGCAATCTTTGTGGAATAAAAGCCCAAGGAGTAAACTGAAAATTATTAAAAATGTACGTCAAGCCCTGGGGTACCGCCGTAGAGAGGAGGTCATACTAAACAGGCTGAGAATAGGTCACCCACTCATATCTTATTTTAAATGAAACGCCTCCAAACTGCCATTATTTCAACGACAATTTGACAATTAGTTATATTTTCTAACAATGCCCATATTTCACACCACACCTCAAAAGCTTAGGATGAAACCCAAATATTTCCAAAACCCTCGGGTACGATGATAAAACAATAGAATTGGTGTTTCAGTTTTTGAAATCAAAAGATTTTCTGACAAAAATACATTATTTAACGGTAAAAGAAAAAAGAATAACATAAAATAATAAATAATTAAATTAAAAAATAAGTAAAATCAAACAAATATAAGCAAAATTAAATGAGGTATATATGGCGTTGATGATTAATGATGTTTAGCGCTACTAAACAAAAACAAACAAAACCTATACCCTTCTTTATAAACCTGAGACTCCCTGTTCTGTATATCATGTGCATATCACTGTCACCACAGATCCTTATTCAAAACTGAAAAGACTTGAAACTGATCGTCGATTCAGACTACTACAGCACTTACTAGACAGACAGTCTAAACTTCCATTGATTATAGAAGTCTGATCTACATGACTATAATAAGGCCAATCTGGACACACGGAGTTGAGCTTTGAAGCTTCACTATCCTTCGAATTCCTCTGTTATTTAATTAATCTGTCGGGGTTATCTGGTCTTAGGCGATTTCTCCAGCCTGATATCTCTTTACAGAAGGCCCACGACAAGGAGTATTCATTATAAGTTAGGAACGACCGTGCCAGAGGATGAGCCCTGGACACTGACGCAGGTAGAGGAGGTCTAGGTGAGAGAGTCTGAGGTAGAGTAACAGTTCTAGTTGCCGAGATGAAGCGGACGGACTAGAACAGTCAAGATAGGAGCCAGCTTACTAGTTGCCGAGATGAAGCGGACGGACCAGTAAGCTGATAAGGCTAGGTACAGCTCTAGTTGCCGAGATTAAGCGGACGGACCAGTGTAACCATTAAGGATTAGGTTACAATCTTAGTTGCCGAGATGAAACGGATGGACTAAGATTGCTGGAGAAAAGGAGAGGAGGTAGGCCATCGTCTTAGGTGTACGTACAGAAATAACTACTTTTGCGAGCATAGATTGGCAATAAACTTCTCTATCTCAAGCAGTGTATACGCCACCTGTGCCATGACTAGACCCCGGGAAGGATGTGGATCTAAGATCGATCTGGGGGATTTAGAGTCCCTTATTTATAGGCCTAGTCCATGCGGCTGTGACCGAGAAGCGATCGGTATATGTCTGCTTGAGATAGGTTCGTGCATTGCATTGTTATCATTTATTATTCATTGTACAGATATTGCTAAGTATTATGTACAGAAATTATTAATAGATAAAAATGACAATGTGTTTTTTACAAAATGAAGTGATTTATAAATTTGAGAGCTTCGGTGAGGCTCGAGGTGGAGCGCTCTGGTGAGTTGTGGTCCAACCACTTGCTCCCTCTCGCTACAAATTGTTACAATCCAAAATCCTCAATGCTTTGCTCACACATAAAATCATCCATAAAAAGTTTAATGTTCCATACGTAACCGAACTAGCCAAAACCAGATATCAATCCTTGCATTACATACTCCCTAACCTCCCAATCTACTAGTTTCTAACTTTGCTTCCTCTTCCATTCTTGACAATTCTCTGAGGTGCCTGAAAAGAAGAAAAGAAGAAACCTTCTAATGTACAAATATTTTTAGAGTGTTACCAATGGGTAGCTTCTCCACATGCATCTGTTTTTAGAACGAATTAATAGGCTCCTAGATGATTTCTGATACTTTTAAAAACTGACAAAATTCGAAATTTTATAAATCATAGGAAAATATATACATACATATGTAAGCATTCACCGGTCAGCCTTTAGCGGCCCTCACCTAGCTCGACTCGATAAGATTGCCTTCTAATATTTTTTGTGTTATGATCTCTTGTAAGATAGTGTCAAGTCGTACATCGACCAACATACTCGATATTATTGTCTAAAAAGGTAAGGCTACCACGAAGGGTGCTTTTTAATATAAATATAACATAAGGCATAGAAATATATAATTTCCAGCAAAAACAATAGTTGGAAATCAGGAATAAATTTTAGAGGATGAAAAGAAACAGAGAAGTATTGAAGAAGCAAAACTGACTCACGCTATACTTGGCACCCGTTTTTTGTTGTTTTTGTAAAGTGTCTTTGTTATTATTTTTATTTTTAAGTGTAACTTCTTTACCGACGTTCTACAACTCAAGAAGAAAAACATTATATATTAGTAAATTAAATTCATTAGTTCTGGCAATTGCCAGAAGCCCCGCTCGCAAAGAGTGTTTGCGACTATAGAGCACTTTCTAAGGCTATTTACTCTACGTGCTAATGATGGGATCTCGAAGAACCCTGTTCTACCCCCTTATGCATGGGAATAGAGTGGGCTTGGGGATTCTCTGGTCGATAGTGTAAATATAATACATAATAGTGTAAATGTTATTAATACTTATTATTTATAATTTTTTTATTGTTATATTGGTTTAAAATTTTACTTATTTTATGTATCTATTCTGATTATGTTCACTTTATTTATTGTTTCTTTATGTACCTAGTTTTATTATGTTATTATTTATTTTTCTGTTTATATACATACAGATATTTTATTGTTGTTGTTGGCTGGGGCCGTAGGGCGTAAAATCCTGAGGTCATCAGCGCCTATGTTTCGCGCTTTATAATTATATTTCATTTATATTTATAATTCTATTTCACTTTATTTTTCTCTTTAAATAATTGCGAAAAAAATTAAATAATAACTTATTTTAGAATTATTTAGTACGTATAACAAACTTTCGGGTTTAAATCTTATTCAAAAAGGCATCCCTTTTTAATAAAACCAAAACCATTTCCACGTTCTTTTGGTCATCATTCAGAGCATTCGATACACTCGATCCCATTCACAATCTATTTGAGTTCATGGAATAGAAATGACATTCTTCAAATATGTGAATAAGTACACTGTTGCAGTATTGACATTTTGGCGGTTGCTTATTTATCAGATATGGATGAGTTAAATTGATATGACCTATTCTCAACCTGGCAAAAGCTACTTCCTCCCTGCGATTGGAACGCTTTGATGTGGTCCATGGTTTAATGGGTTTTTTAATAGTTTTTAATTTCTTAGTGGGCTTTCATGCCACATGCCTTGCCAACTACATGATATTTCAGTTTTCATCGGAAGTCTTGTTTCTTGGGGTGTCAGAATGTCAGAAAAGAGCAAGTGCTTGTTTAGCTGCAATGTCCGCCAGATATTTTATTTATTTCAGATATTTTTTTATTTGTTTCTATGTAACTTTTTTTCATTTATTTTATTGTTTGTATTATTTAAATTTTGGTATGAATTTGAACATCTATCACTATTACTAATTGCCCAATGTTATGGTATATTGTAATATTTATCGATAAAAAATGTATTCAATGTGAAAAATAGATGAAACCCCAAAGTGTTAGAGGCCACGCTCGTCAATTATAGTAAAAAAGTGTTTATATAGTAATAGGAGAGTATAACGTTTGAGAAGATTATTAATCTCGTAATTGCCGATCCAATTGTGTAAGCTCTTTTTACATGGTAGCATTGCCTTAGGTAATGGCTATAAGCTTTTCGGCCTTAAGTTATAAGACATTTCTAGAAGTGTCAGGACTGGCACAATTTTTCTTTGTTAATAATAAAAGCTTCTTAGAAATTGTATAATATTATAAATCTGTTACAGGATTGATACTGCTAATGTGCTGAGTAAAATAACTTTCAAGGAGTTTGTAAGAAGAATGAAAAATTGTGCTAATCTTGGAGATGACATTTTCAGATGCGTCAACCATGGAGAATGTTGGAACAGCAACATGATGTTCAAATATAATTGGGAAGGAGAGCCTATTGCAATGAGGTAATGGGTAAGTTTTTTGTTATATATTAATTTACAAGTATACAATGAGGAGAAGATGGTTGGGAGTTCTAATAAATAATTTTATAAATAATAATTTTTTTT
>NW_027105730.1:628073-631982 GCF_000696795.3 Halyomorpha halys
TTTACCTCATTATCTCATAATCTAATAAAATTTGACACCAAAGTAGTTTCCATAAAGCTTCCTGCCACCTAACAGGAACATCCAAGTTTTATTAAATTATGTTCACCAGTTTTGAAATTATAGCTCTATAGATTTCTAAATTGTTAATGGCTTGTTTTTTAAATACAAATAGCTCCATTCATTATAGATTAAGGTAAAAACATAGGAGGAGTGACATTTTGTAGCTATTTAAATTAACTTTTACCTGACATATAACATGCTATATACGCTTGTTAGAAAATTTTTCAAAGAAATTACTGAAAATAAGTGATTTTATTCTTAAACAATACATAAGGTTTGAAGATAGGAGGATAATGGGTTCATTAATACAATAAATACTAAAAAAGTGGATTATAGACATAATAACAACTTTTATTAAATTTCATTTTTCTAAGAACATAATTTTTTATATATAATTTTATTCAAAGATGCACAATATGAAAATTAGCAACAACCTAAACTCAAAAACTTTCAATACAGTTGTCAATTAGCTCATCTTTATTCTCTTCCTCACAAGTTTGAAGATCAATAAGACACTCATAAGCTAAACTTTCACACAAATTCCATTTTTCACTCACTCTAGGCATCTTGTAATAAATTGCTTAAATCAAAACTGAAACTTAAATCAAATTTGAAGTAAACAATAACAAGAGGCTCTGGAAGGAAAGGTTATGAACATAAAGGCTTATAGAACAAGTTGCTGAGAAAATCCGCTAGGGGCTCTTATGCATTTAACGTTTAACATGACTTCAAATAGGGCTGCTCACAGTCCTATAGTTATAACATTTAACATGGTAAAACATTTTAAATTTAACACAACATCATGAATACCCCTAATGAATGCCAGTATAGTTGGCAAGAGACCACGTGAGAGGTCGAAAATCAGGCGGATAGACAAAATTGACAACGATACCAAACTGGAAGCACTAGCACAAGATGGGCAGGCGTGGAGAAGTCTGGTTTGGGCTGCCAAAGATCCTACCGAAAAAAAAAATCCAAATGGAATGCATGAAAAAAAAATGTTCCCCCTGTTTTTTATTTCTTTATATATTTTTTAATTATTCCTCCTCACCCTTTATATTTTTCTTTTTTTAATTTTACATATTGGTTTGGTCACCGCACCCCAACCATATTCTCCTCATTATATCAATCCACGGTCAATTATTAACTCATTATTAAAAGTATACAATTTTTGCAATTGGTAGGATTATTAAAAGAGTACAATACTTTTAATCATTTGAAAAAAAAAATAAATAGAATATTTAGAAAAATAATGATCTTTTTAATTTTAGATTTATCGACTTCCAGTTTTCTCACTACGATAGCCCATGCTTAGACCTGATCTACTACATATACACAAGCATCAAACCAAACTTACGTCGCCAAAATTATAAGAGTCTCATTATATTCTACTACGACTCCCTGATGAGTTCTCTAAACAGGTTTGGTTTCCAAGGGTCCTTGCCCAGCCTGATTGAAATCGAAGAAAACATGGAACGTCTGTCTTTTTTCATATTGGCATTATTCGCTAGTGGCTATGCGATAGATACTTCTAAAACTGATGACGCCATGGATATTACGGAAGCTTTCGCAACAAAAGGCGAAGAAGGATTCAATATTAGAGTATTCAGTGAAACGGGAATAAAAGAAAATATTGCAGAGGATCTAAAAACGCTTGTGAAGAAGTTAAAAGAAAAAGTGTAATTATATTTATAAGATTTTTTTTAAGTACCGTAAATAAATATTGTTCTTGCTAGCTTTCACATTTTCGTCTAATATTGATACACCCATTACTGCCTACACACCTTTCTCAACTCATAATCCTCACATTTCAAATCCACAAGATCAGCTTTAAGACCATCCATGTGTTTATTGAATTAATAATATCGTTATCATTATTAATATTTTGCACTAGATTGTCCCCTCTGATCAGGTTGTTCCCAATGTAAGTCAAGATAGTGCAACTAATTCTCGTTGTACTATTTTGTAACAGTGTTCAATAACATTGTATGAAGTACGCCTTCAACCCAATGCCAGGCACTCCTTCACTTTTGAATTGCTTGTTGACTTTGTAGTGGACTTTATAAATAAAAAATTAAATAAAGTATAATGTGACATTAAGAAAATTTATTTATAGAGGTTGGTTGAACAGGAGAGAATGATTAAACACTAAATATATTGTTATTACAAGGATGAAGGGTGCCCGGAATGAACATTTATTGCTAGAGATAACATCATCACCATCATCATAATAATAATAATTATCTCTAGCAATAAGTTGTGTGGAAAGATGTGGACTTACTTCATGTTTTAATGATTCCTGTTGGTGCCTTCCATTTCCCTTCGTCTACTCTCTCCTCGGCTTCCCGAGGGCTCTTCGGCAGTGTTCTTACTCACTCATGATTTTTTAGCAGAATAGAAGACCGCTCTTGCCAAGGCTAACGAGTGTCGATTGTCCCTGAGGATGGCCGGATGGCCGAAACCTCGGACTTATAAGAAAAATAAAATGTGTTAAGATTAAAATGGATATAAATTAAATTATTTAGATAAATATATAACTAAGGATAAATCAAAATTTGTGGTTATAACTTAATGCCTCAAATTGATGTCTTATATCCCTAAAGCATAATACAAAGCAAACATGCCTAATGTACACTCTAATTAATTACTACAATTAACCGAATGGCATAAATTATATAAAATTGAGTCATTATGTGTGTTGACTTGAAACAACCTACAATTATGTTGCCAATTGTAACACCAGCGCCCCATGTGGCCGAGAAAACAAAAGGCACTCACACTCGTTACCCTTGGCAAGAGCGGTCTTCTATTCTGCTAAAAAATCATGAGTGCGTAAGAACACCGCCAAAGAGCCCTCTGGAAGCCGAGGAGAGAGTAGACGAAGGGAAAAGGAAGGCACCAACAGGAATGATTAACCTGTTGGTGCCTTCCAGGGACAATCTACTACAAAACAGCTTTTATTACATGTATGATCCTCAAACATTGCAAAACACTTAACATTATTATTTATAATTTATCTTACTTTAATACAAATTTGGAATTATATGATTTAAAAATTCTAACTCCATCCAGACTATTCTGCCCAGGTCAAAACAACAATTTCTATGAAACATTAAAACATTAGGTAAAACATTTTTTTTTTTGTGAATAAGTATATCACACATATGTTTAATTACCTAATTAGTCAATATTCACATTAAAACCAAAATTAAAATCTTTTATCACAGTCACTATTTGTTAAAACTTTATCACAACAATGCTTGTAACCTTCCTTCACTCAGTTCAAGCATTAAAATTATTTATTATAACTACACTGTCAATTTTCCTCTTTATTTCATTAGTAAAATTCCTATCAAGGCTAATTATAACTATCCACATTCAATTTATTCTATATTTTTCATAAATTAATTTTACTTAATATCTCTGCATAGTGTTGGTTCTAATTTCTTGTATCTGTTTTGAAATTCTCTGTATAATCAATATTTTCGGATATGTAAATGGATTCAAGTATTTTCCTTTTGAATGTATTATTTTCTTTATGTAAAATTGTATTTTCAAAATCAAAAATATGCTGGTTTTTGGTTGCATGCTGTACTAGTGCCGTTTTATTTGGATGTCTCTCCTTGTTTTTCAAATCATTATTGTGTTGATAAATTCTGTCACCCAATATTACTTTGTCTAACCTATACATATAACTGGACAATTTAGACAGGGAATTTTATATATTAATCCCGATTGATTTCGTGTATCAATTTTGTTCTTTAATATACTATAATAATTTTTGATTTTATTGTTGGGTCTATGACTCAGAGAGTACTCATCAACATCGTAATCCTTAAATGATTTCTT
>NW_027105730.1:632193-632713 GCF_000696795.3 Halyomorpha halys
TAAATTAATTTTTTTGGGTAAAAATTTTCTAGGAATATAATAATTATCTTATTTTTTATTATATGTTACCTACTATCATAAGTTACTTTAATAGCTTTTTTAATATAATTATTTATTACATTATATTTCATGTGATAAGGGTCGCAAGAATAAGAATTCAATATTATATTACTACTTGTTTCTTTTTTTGTCCATTCTGTGATTATATTCCTACCTTGTCTTACCATCAACATATCCAAAAATCTTAATTTACCTTCCTTTTCCAATTTCATTGTGATCTTTAATTTTTCATGGTGGCTATTTAGTTCTTCAAGCAATATATTTACATCCTTTTTCTTTAATATACAAAAAATATCATCTATGTACTTTAGCACAATTTTACTTGAATACCTGATTTTGAAAGTACATCTTTTATTAGATTATTCATGACTAGTCCTCCAAATGATATTGATAAGCTTCCTCCCATTGGAACTCCAAAAAGCTGCCTGTATATATCACCTTTGTACTTGAAATATATATA
>NW_027105730.1:632889-639385 GCF_000696795.3 Halyomorpha halys
TACCAATTTGAGTGGAATATTTGTAAACAATGAGACCACGTCATAACTTTTCATTGTCTCATCATCCTCAATTTTAATATCCCTTAGTTTCTGTTTTGCTTCTATTACATTTATAATGTCAATTTCCTTATCTCTGTATACATTAGTGAAGCTATTTTTGAAAAATTTTGATATATTATATTAAGGCCATTAATGGGCCCATTTATAATTGGTCTTAAGGGTTTATTTTGTTTGTGGAGTTTTATCAATCCATACATCCTAGGGTGGTAACAATGCTTATTTACTAAACTTTTCATGACCTTATCATAAATTATTTTGTTTTTGTGCAATTTTTCAACATAGTTTTTTATTTGTTTATATATATCTGGCAGCGGGTCTGTTCGAAGTTTTCTGTATGTACTTTCCTCATTCAATATCATTTCCATAGTTATAAACTATTTGTTCTTTTTCAGATCGCAACCCTGACCATCTTCTTATATTTAATTTAGTTCGAACCCCACACAGTCTTTGGGTGTACTCCTGGCAGAACACAAGGTTGTCCGATATTTCCTTTCCGGTCACCGTCTTACCCAAAAGTATGGCGATGACCCCTGCCATCACTCTCCTGTCCAGGACGTGCTCAAGATTCATTGCTACGCTCTCCTCCATATCCCTACTTCTAGTATTAATGACCGTCCATTGAAGTAGAACAACATAATTTTGAAAAACAAAACATATACGATAACATTTCTCATATGGTGCTATTTCGGTTCAAAGAGTAAAGACACAGGGCCGGATAAACTATTACCCTATTACACTGAACAGTCGTAACGTATCCAAAAATCAAATTGTCACCTTCACATAACCAAAACCCACTCGTCTCAACATATGGCTCGTGTTTTTTTTTCCCATGGCAACCGTAACAGCTCTTGTCTACGCAGATATCGGCAGTATTTTTATTTCATCTTCCCAACCGTAACAAAGTCATATAAACTGTTGAAAGAAGCTTTTGGAAAGTTGTGTTTCTAAAATAATAATGTTGATATCAAGCTATGGTAAGTTACTGTTGGTTGAAGGTAAAATGTAATTAAAATCTATTATCGTAAAAGATTTCATTTTTGCAGTTATCACGTTTTACTATCAAATGGCACATATATGTAGCATGTTACAAATTACTGCATAGACTAACAGTAGACTATTTTCAAGGTTCAAATACATGTAGTTACTGCATTTTAAGACATTAAGATTAAGAAAAGTATTGTATTTACTGTTTAGTTAAATATATTAACTGAAGAAGTAGCTTTTCTGAACAGAGTGATCTGTAAATATCAAAAATGACTTTATGGTAAATATTTATGTTCTATATAAGTGTTATAGTATAAAAAGAAAGGGAAATCATAAAAAGGAATATTTCTCGTATCTTAATCAGAATTTGATGAATTGTTTATGTAAGTTTCTTTTTATTATTATTATTGTAATATTCACTTATATTTAAACATGTTAACACGCTAATAAAAGGTTACTTACATTAACAGTTTCAATCCATTAAGGCTCAAATATTTTTTATTAAAATGTAAAATAATACCTATATATTTTTTGGATGTTTTTCCAACATAAATCTTAATATGAAGAAAATGGTCTGGATTGCGGTTAAAAAGAACAGAAAAGTTTGGCCCCAGTTTGTCGAGCTACATCCGGCCTAAAAAGATACAAAAGCAACTAGCAATAAGATACAAAAAGTAAATTAAGGTAGGATAAAATATTATGTAAAAAATAAGTGAAAAGAAATTTATAAAAAAATAAAAGCAAGAAATAAATAAAATAGTATTAATATAAAATAAACAAATCTTCTCCAAAGCACTACTTAAAAGACTAAACCCACACATAGACCCTAAAATCAGAGAATATCAGGGAGGCTTCATAATACAAGAGCCGGGAAGAAAAAAAGGCAGTTATCTCACCCCAATTTTTGATTACTTTAATGAAAACTAGGTATAATTAATAGTCAAAATTGATGAATCTACCAAGTATAGGTAAGGGGAATAAAAAATGGCGGCTGGTTAAAAACCTCAAAAAAACACTAATTTTTCATTCGAAGCTCTATATCTTAAAAACTACCAACAACACTAAAAAATCTAAGAGAACATTATTTAAAGAAGAGTACATTTGCTGAAATATTAGCCCTAAAAGAGATATTTACGTCCAATATCATGAAAACTACTATTCCTACGAAGATAAAGTTCATGGACTTCTTTATAGTTCATTAAACTAGCTTTAATTTGAGTGCTAATAGACATCTGTACGTCACATAGTTCCTGAGATATAGAATTCTCAAAATAAATTAAATAACTACTAATCTTTCAGTAGATTTTTAAGAAATTTTGCTTTTTAAAAAGCTATATCTCGAGAACTATTCGACGTAAATATCTCTTTTAGGGCTAATATTTCAGCAAATGTACTCTTCTTTAAATAATCTTCTCTTATATTTTTTAGTGTTGTTGGTAGTTTTTAAGATATAGAGCTTCGAATGAAAAATTAGCGTTTATTTTTGAGGTTTTTAACCAGCCGCCATATTTTATTCCCCCTACCTATACTTGGCAGACTCATCAATTTTGACTATTTATTATATATAGTTTTCATTAAAGTAATCAAAAATAGGGGTGAGATAACTGCCTTTTTTCTTCTCTTGGGCTCTTGTACTATTAGAAAGGGGAGATCATGTCAAGAACAAATCCTGGGCCTAATATTATTGATAAAATACAACAAGGCCAAAGCCAATAAAAATCTCTACATCTCGTTACTTGAAACACTGAAAGAATACGAAGTAGACCAGAAGACTAGAAAACTAATAAAACTAACACTAACGGACACCAAATCCAAGGTAAGATTCAGAGAAAACAGCAGCAAAGCTTTGCAAATAAAAACGGGACTCAGAAAAGGATATGACATTGTGGCCATTATGTATAAATACATCGCTGTGGTGTGGCATGTATTCAGAACAGTTATAGGGAAAAAATCACTTAAAAACAATATATACAATTATCAACAGTTTACAGTTTATCTCCCACATAAACAAATAAGGTGTCCTTCATTTAATATCTAAAATTATAGATAAGCGATGAGTAGAACGAAAGTGTAGCAGTGTTTTATAAAATCAGTTGACACTCACGGGGGAACAAAAGTTTATTCCAGTAGGACACAACTGTACATCAACAGGTAATAGACTGTGAAAATAAATTATACAATTTTTAATTATATCATAATCCAAGTTTCTTCCCAATTAAAAGTGAGCATACTAGATTGATTTTAATATTATATCAATAATATAATGCAAATAACAATAATATAAAATACATATTCATATAATCATCGCTAATTCATTCGTTTTACTTTCATTTCAGTTTATTGAAATAACATCCTTAAGATTTATGATTTGTTAGAGAATTTATTTTATTTATTTTTTCATTGCCTTTTTTGTTGGTTTATTTATCTTCTGTACTTCGAAATTTTGATTTTCGTTTAAACTTGTAAATATGTATATTAACAGTAATTGTACTTTTCGTTTATTATTTTAAGTTTACTTGTATTAGATTCTTTTTTATTTCAAATTAGTGACCTTATAATTTATGATATGATGTATCTTTTTATTTTATTTGTTCTATTTTGACTATATATATTCTGTGAATTATAGTTGTTTTTTTTTCTTATAAAATTCATTATTATAATTATACTTATGATGGTTTATAATATCATTTTTATTTTGAAAATTTTGTATTTTACTCTCAGGTTCTAAGGCTATTTTGACATCTGTAATATTATTATAAAGAGATAGCCTCAGAATAAATAAAGAATATTATTAGTATTATCAATATGGGGCGTGTAACGACAAATCTGGATAATCAACTGAATACAGAGTTTCTAGGTTGACCATATTACTAAAATTTTCATTCATTCAGTTTTTTGTACTTACTACCCAAAAAAAGACCGAAAAATAATGTACTTACCTTGTACCTGGGTATACTAAGTCTCAGAAGATATTTTTTTAAAATTTATTATAGCACTAATCATAATGATCGACAGTTACTTATCAAACCGGTTGAAGTATATAATATATATCAACAATGCCAATAAAAATCATAGATGGAACAGTATTAATTCTGTCTATGATTGACTTGTACTGTTTTTGAAAGACAGGTTACAGAACTGCCACTTGTTGGTTCTATATTAAATATTTTGTTCGATACATCAACGGGTAAGTTATGAAATTATTTACTTTTATTTACTTATTTTAATTATATATTTTTATTGATTTTCTAAAACTCGCGTTTATAATTTTCTAGTCATTATATTTATAAAAATTAAATGCGGTGAGTTGTAGTCAGTAGACAAAATAATACATATTTAATAATTATTTGGCTGAGAAACTTATAAAAGGTAATTTTTTTATTTTTATTTTGTTCTTTTGTTGCTCAAGTTTTTTTTTTTTTTTGCTTAATACTGAGGACCATATAAAGTCCCAGATTCATTTCTTGAGGCTATGAAATAAATATTGACTTACCCAGGCTAGAATCGAACTCACAACCTTCTGAACAAAGCACTCTAGGTCCTTCATACCAACCCGTTCAGCTATCAGGTTCTAGGGTAACATTCTTGTACTGTTTTTTTTAATTTATTTATTTTAATCCAATCTTATTCAAACATTAAAGAAATCATATTGATACATTCTTCTAAAGAGCCATCAATGGCTGAGTTGACTACAGCGGCGTCAGTTCGAATCCAGCTAGAAGAATTGACTTTTGTTTCTATGGCGGTCTCATAAAATGAAAACTTGACCCCCCCCCACCATGGTTACAATAGTCTTGTACTCCCCACCCCACCGTATGTCGGAAATTATCAGCGGACGACCAAAAAAAAATCTATATTCCTTGAAGCAAGATTTCCCAAGAAATTCTCTATTAAATTTCCAACGTAATGTATATAATCGTAAATGAATCCATTTTCACATCTTTGTGGATAAATGCATTTTTAAATATTTTAATTTTTTTAAATTTATAATTGTATAAAAAATACTTACACATTACAATAAGCAAGATAAATATTTCGGAACTCTTGATCATCATGGGCAGGAACCGACCGTATTTAAATCCTTAATTAAAATTAGAAGATCCCGTTGCCATCTTCATTTCAGACGTCTCAGAGGGTTATCAGGGATTGTTAAAGATGAGATATTAGGTACTAATGGATTTGGGTGGGTAAGGATTTTACAATGAAAGGAGGTATATCTATTTCGGGCCAAATCGGCATCTAATGGGATTTTGAGGTCTTTATGGATGAATTTATTTGTCACCTAATAAGAATCATCGAGGATTTTAGATTGTAAGGAATGGATACGGGAGGCATTTGATGGTGTGGTGGAGCCCCAAATCTCAATTCCGTACGCTCATATAGATCTAATTAGCATGGTTTATAAGAGTTTTTTAAAAAAGTAAATGGGAAGTTTAGAGCATTTGTCAAATAGGTGCTTTAGTAATATTTAATAATTTGTAGTAATCTACAAATAGTTTCTTGTCATTTCAGTCTACTATGGAGATTTAAAAAAGTTAATTTAATTTAACAAAAGATTTAATTAAAAAATAAAAATAATTCTTTTTTTTATATTTTTGTTAGTATCTATTTATAATTTACGGTTTATCCGTTATATCAAGAGGAAACCAGTATGTGGTTAATATTTAACTGAAGTTCTTGTTATTATAGTTGTATGTGGACTTAAACCACTACTGAAGACCAAGGAACAACATGAGTAGGTAGTTTACGATCATATCACTTGGTCCAACTGTCACATGATGGTACTTATTAGACCAAGAATATAATGTAGTTTTGTTTTTTATCTCAACTTTTTGTCAGGATTTAGAATTTATTGATGAGCCAACACAAAAAAAATACCAAATTCTTTACATTATTAAATTAATTATCTAATCAGTAAGAGTTTTAATAGCACCAGAAATACATTTCCGTGTTAAGTGTGATAGAAACTATTTTTTTAAAATAATTATTTGTAAATTTATGTTCTATGGTGTAGATCTATTTAATTATTTTGTTTCAGAAATGGACAAAGAATTATTCGAAGTGATACTGAGAAAATCGGAAGCTGATTCCAAAATAAAGCGAATAATTGACATGAAAATGGAATCGGCAGTGCCCAAAGGGGAGAACTACACATCGAACATCCTTAGGGTCACGCTGAAGGTAGTTCTCAGGAACGGAAGGATTTCGACGAAGAGTTTTATATTGAAGAAGGAGACCTTTAGCCAGGATTCGAAGGAAATCCTTCAGGGATACAGTTTGACAAAGGCCGAGGCTTCGGTAAGTCAGTGTGGTATAGACTAATATAGTATAGGCAGTCAGTATGGGATAGACTAATATAGTATAGACAGTCAGTATGGTATAGACTAATATAGTATAGACAGTCAGTATGGGATATACTAATATAGTATAGACAGTCAGTATGGGATAGACT
>NW_027105730.1:639585-643897 GCF_000696795.3 Halyomorpha halys
CAGTCAGTATGGGATAGACTGATATAGTATAGACCGTCATTATGGTATAGACTAATATAGTATAGACAGTCAGTATGGTATAGACTGATATAATATAGACTGTCAGTCCACTATAGTAATAGCTCCTTCACATTTGTTATCTTAATGTTTATTTTTTCTTATACTTTTGTGTATATTTCTGTGTAATTTTATTGTTTATATTTTATAAATTTTGTTCATTTAATAATGTTGATTTAGTTTGTATCCTAAATTAAAAAAAAACATAACCAAATATTAAATTATATATTTCTTCTTTCGTTTATGATCTTAAATAGATTGACTTTGTTTAGTATAAATCGATTTAATATTTATTTAAAAAATCAAAATGCACCTGACTATCAGTTTTTTTTTTAAATTTTAAAACACACAAACATTATAAAAATTAAATTATAATAAATACAAATTTTATTAATTTTTCCTCATTGAAATATTAATTGAATTCATCAACTTATCAGCTTCTAGGACAATATCGCCTATCTAGGCAACCATTGAATATCTAATATTCTTCGAGATATCCGCGTCAATCCTGTCTAAACCAGGAACACGACCAGTTTCTTGCCTAGCTACAGCTACACGGAGATCAAATATATTTCACCAATCCGTTCCTAATGGAAATATCGTGGTGGTTTTTAGGAATCTATCCTCTTCATTATCCAGGGACGGATCATCCTCGGGGTAGATTTCCACTTTATGGCGTAGCACTTCAACGCAGTGACTACCTGCAGTCGAGTCAACTTACATAAGGCCAATCTATATGGTACACTCCGGGGATTTTTTTATTTGGGATTTCAAATAAATAAGAAGCCCCTTTACTGCCACATCGTTGACTGATTCATAACCTCTTGAAAATTCGTCCCAGATTGAGATGAGTCAGTCAAATATTTGCTAATTTTATGCGATAATATCTCAGGCCACTGCTGATGTACGGCTGTGAAGACTGGGGAGCAGCATCCTTTACGAAAAGGAAAAACGTACAATCTTTTCAAAACAAAGTCCTAAGAATCGCAGTTAATGCTCCTTGGTTCATAAGAAACAGCCAATTGCATCGGGAATTACAAATGGAGTCAATATAGGATTACATCAAAAAACGGTTCATGAAGTTCCACTCCCTGTTACCGACAGTTAAAGGAGCAGTGACCTACAACCTGGGAAACCCAACCACAACCCGAAGACTGAAGCCCAGGCTGCTGCAGGACATTCTGTTATAAATTCTATATTTATTAATTCATTATTCACTCTACCTCTATTTTACTTTTTTTTTTCTCTCTTCTCTCGTCCATTTTTCAAATTAACTTGTTTTGTTTTACCATTATAGGGCAATTTTTTGTTTTGTTAAGTCTAAAAATATCATATTTTTTTAAATTAATTTTACTTTTCTCTTTTATT
This sequence comes from Halyomorpha halys, assembly GCF_000696795.3. NCBI lineage: Eukaryota > Metazoa > Arthropoda > Insecta > Hemiptera > Pentatomidae > Halyomorpha > Halyomorpha halys. The sequence goes on from NW_027105730.1 coordinate 641,011, forward strand.
TAGAAGCATTATTCTTATCTATTTATTTTATCTTTTTTTTTTCTTTTGATTATAACATTGTATATAGTTTGGGGTGTCTTTTGTACGAGACTATCCCCCCCCCCTACTAAACTGTTAAAATATATATATAATATAACGGTTATATCAACCATGTAAGGCCCACCAGGCCGATCCGATATAAAATAAATAAATAAATAAAAATATGCGATAATGGGATATGTTAAGTATCGATATATGATCATTGCTTTTCAATTGCTGCAAATATTGAACGTTTCGTTTCAAAGTTTTTTAAAAGATTCAAGCAAATTTGTAGTGCCACTCGGACAAGGGGCGTCTTTAACCCAGTGTGATTTAGAAGTCCATTCAAATAATTTCTCAACAACTTTGGTTTATCTACAGAAGGTACTTTAGAAGAAGGTTTTTTTAAAAAATCATCATTAAATTCCTATACTATTTCAAGCAGAATAGGCCATAGCTAATTAATTGTACAGTGAAATGCCGAGTTTTATCTGAATCTTTAGAACTGTTTTCAAGAAACCCAAAAACATTCATACAAAAAAAAATTGCAATCACATTACCTGTTTATAACTCGCCTTAAATATGTTATGTTTCTTAAAACTTTTCGTTTTTGAGACAGGCAGCTCACACACAGACCATTTTGCGAGACTCTGTTTTTTTTTTGGACTCAGGGGACCTCAAAACGTTTATTTCCGTCTAAAACTCAAATTCAAACTTTGTCAGCATTGCAATACTTACTATATATTCCATATATAGTTTAGTGAAAATAAAAATAAACTTTAAAGAAGTCATTCATGATTTTCAAAACAACAATTCAAGGTTTGAATTGTCACCTTTCAAATAATGATTTTAAGAATTATGTTGTTTAATTCTGTAGATAAACCAAAGTTGTTGAGAAATTATTTGAAGTCTTCTAAATCACACTGGGTTAAAGTGGCTCTACAGATTTTTCTAAATCTTTTAAAAATCTTTGAAACGAAAGGTTTAATATTTGCAGCAATCGAAATACAATGATCATATATCAGTACTTAACATATCCCATTATCGCGTAAAATTGGCAAATATTTGACTGACTCATCTCAATCAGGGACAAATTTTCAAGAGGTTATGAATCAGCCAACAATGTGGCAATATAAGCTTCAGATTTACTAATTGGCTTCAAATTGCGTTTGTTTGGGCCAGTTATCAACTGAAAGGTTCAAATATAGGTGAAATTACAAAAAAAAAAAGTTACCTATCGGCGAAACGATAATTACGCGCCTGCTAGCTGTCAAGGCCTTTTTCGTCATTCTTAATTACTTTCTACGATTTTATATATTAAATACTATTTTCTCCAAACGACATTTAATACCTTTATCGTACTTCTATTATTTCCAGAAATGTTATCTAAATGGTAAAATATATTTCTTCATGTTAGTCATCAATAAAACCTTTCATATGTGACATTTGTTCTTTTTTCACTACTAGTAAAAATTTAAACACCTATGGTAGTGAGACATGGGTCCTCTCAAAGGAGATGGAGAAGCGACTATTCCCCTGGAAAAGAGAGGTAATCAGAAAAATATTTGGACCAGTCTACTCTGATGGAGAGAGAGGAAAATTAGAAAAATGAAGATTTAAGAGTATTGTATGCTCAGCCAGACATAGTAAGTGTAATAAAAAAGGGAAGGCTGAGATGGCTCGGGCAGGTAAAGCGTATGAAGAAGGATCCTCTGCCAAGGAAGTTGCTTCTTGAAAAGCCCGGTGGTACCCGAAAGCGTGGACGTCCCAGTATGAGATGGCTGGACGATGTTGAGGCCATCTGGGGGCTAGAAGATGAAGAGCATATGCCTGGCATGCATTCTGTCCTTCAAGGGCAGTAGTGCCGAAAAAAAAGTAAACTTGTGAAATGATAAATTATTTCATACAGATATTATTATTTTTTACTTTATTTTCATTTTTCCATTTGTTAATTGAATTAGATGTTTTATCAATAAAGATTAATTCATTATGCACTGATTTAGCTTATAAATTTTGGTAGTAATTAAATTTCATTTATGTCAGTCATTTTTATGTTTTATTTGGCACCGAACTCAGATTATCATCTTGTCGGACCATGGAGAATTATCGGGGATTGTTGGGGATGAGAAATTAAGAACTAATGGATCAGGATGGGTAAGGAGTTTAGAATGAAAGGACGCATATCTATTTCGGGCCAAATCTCCAACGAAAGGGATGTTAAGGTCTTTGTGGGTGAGTTTATTTGTGACGTAATAAGGACCATCAAGGATTTTACGGAGGATTTTGGATTGTAAGGATTGGATACGAGAGAAAAATTGATGGTTTGGTCTTTGAGATCTCCAGAGCTCAATTCCGTATGACCAAATAGGTCTGGTTATCATAGTATATAATAAGTTCTTGAAGTGAACTAACATAACTTAATAATATTTAACATAAAGTTCATTTTTAAAATATATCCTTTGTTATAGAAATTATAATTATTACCATAAGGTATAGACCTTTTCCCAAAATACATTATAAATGGAATATGGTCTGGGTGCGGTCAAAAAAACTCAAGTAGTTGATAATTATTCTATTTTATTGAGCCAACGTTTCGCCCCACATTGCAGGGCTTCGTCAGGGCTAAAAAAGATACAAACACTATGGTTACAAGAAGGAAAAAAAGAAAAAACATAAGTGTAAAATAACAGGGGTATAAAATGTAAAAAAATAAGATATAATAAAAAAAATTAAAGGTTGTAAATAGTAAATGAAAAGGGTAATAGTAACAGATAGATAAGAGAAGAAAGATTAAAGAAAGCATAAATATAGAGATGAAAAAAGAAAAAAAAACAAATCAAATGATGAGACAGAATGCATACCTGTTTTG
>NW_027105730.1:644527-648680 GCF_000696795.3 Halyomorpha halys
TATTTGTACTTTCTTTAATATTTCTTCTCTTATCTATCTGTTACTATTACCCTTTACATTTACTATTTACAACCTTTAATTTTTTTTATTATATCTTATTTTTTTACATTTTATACCCCTGTTATTTTACGCTTATGTTTTTTTCTTTTTTTTTCCTTCTTGTAACTATAGTGTTTGTATCTTTTTTAGCCCTGCAACGTGGGGCGAAACGTTGGCTCGATAAAATAGTATAATTATCTACTATTTGAGTTTTTTTTACCGCACCCGGACCATATTCCATTCATCTATACAAACGGTCAATCAATAATCTTCCAGCAAAATGCATTATCTGTATTTTTTTCTTACCTTCTGAAATAAATAATAAAACAATTACATATATACAAAATGGTAATGGTAAGTATATATATAGTGGTTGTTGGTGAGTTGTCTTGTGTTTCCAGATGGCATTATAAAAAAGAGGAGATCATAAAATTAAAAAAAAGGATACCCGCCCCGCTAAGATCCCGGGGAGCGACGGTTTGATATCACTTTTGAAATATTAGCTTAATACGTGAAGAGGAAACTTTAAGATAGTTTAATCGAGAAATATTTTTAAAAAACCTGAAATTGTAAAACGGCATGATCTGGTCAGACCATATTGAGTGTACTTTAGAGGAAGCCATTTTGGAAATTCTGAATTTATGTCATGGAAGATGTAGCTGATAATAAATGCCATTTAGGGCTTCATTAATACTCCGAGTTAAAGCAAAATCGAAATAGTTGTTTTTGAGAAAATGAAAAAAAAAAATGTCAAAAATTTATTCCATAAAGCTATATATAATCCTCCCCTCCCCCCCCCATTATTAGGTATATTATTATTTGATGTTAGCATTTTATTATATTTCCTTTAATTTTCTAATATTATCTTTACTTTAATATTATTTTTTAATGCTTGTGCTAGTCAGCATTCAGTAAGGTAGGTGTCCGTCCTAATTTGTTTATTTTCTTTTTATTGATTTCACTGTAATTCCCATTTTCTATATTCTATTGTGTCCTGTATTTTAATTTTTATTTTTCATTTACATTTTTAGTTGTTATTATTTCTTTTTTCATTGATTGTCTAAACCCTATTGTAATTCTTATTCAATTTTACGTTTCACTGTATATCTTTTATAATTATGAGAGATAGTTGACCGTGGATGATAAATGAGGAGAAGATGGTTGTGGGTGCGGTCAATGAAACACAAATAAGTATGATTAACTTATTTTAATGTGCCGACGTTTCGGCTAGAGTTTCTAGCCTTCTTCAGGGCTAAAAACAAAACAAGATAACAACCACAGTAAGTATAGAAAAATATAAAAAGAAAGTATAAACAGAATAATTTTACACATACAATGAATAGTTTTACAAAATAGAATTAATAAAATGAAGTGATAAGAGAAGCGGGAAATAAAATGTATACATAGGTAATTGAAAAAGCGGGTACAATAACTTACTTAAGGAAATGAAATAAAATTAAAGTTATATAATGCAAAGAAGTATGAACATATTAGTTATTATTAATTTAAAATTTAAATATGAAAAGAAAATGAAAATTGAGAGGAAGAAAATATATGTAACAATAATAGATGATAAAGAGGCAAATTATAAGTATAGTGTACAAAACTTATAACGCGGGCAAGGAAAATGGATAAAAGTGGAGAAAATAAGGGGAAAGAGTAAAATAAGATAAAAGTAAAATAAGGGGAAAGAGTAAAATAAGATAAAAGTAAAATAAGGGGAAAGAGTAAAATAAAGAAAGGGAAAAGAAAACAAAAAAGAAGAATGAAAACCAACCTGTTCGCTGAAAGGTTGAGCACCTAATGGTGGCAGCGCAAATATCTATTTTCCACCTTTTTTACCTCATTTAAGTGTTTGTATCTTTTTTAGCCCTGAAGAAGCCCTTCCGTGAGTGGCGAAACGTCGGCTCACATTAAATCGTTTTATTAATATTTGAGTTGTTTCTTTGACCACACCCGGACCATTTCCCTTTATTACACACGACAAATCAATAATCTTTTAGTAAAAAAAAGTCTGTTTAATGATTAATGTTATTTTCATTTAACATATATATTTCTTGTCAGATCTATTAAATCTTTTATCATTTGTATTTTTTTAAATCTGACTCATAATCCATTGGTTAATTATAATCAATAACTAATTTTCAATTCGATGTTTACAGATCTACATCAAAGTTCTCCGAGAAATGCAATATTTGATGGAGGAATTCGGGGATACAGAAGGACCTCTTTGGTGCAAATTAATTCACTTCAGCCAGGCTGATTCAACTATTATCCTGGAAGATTTGAAGGTGAGTAATGACTATAAGAGATGAGCAAAGAGCTATAAATCCTAATTTCTAAAATCCTTTGACAATCTGTTCAAGACATCTGGATTCAGTACAGTCAAACGCACTGAAGTACAAGACTTAGAACACGCAAGGTTAGCTTTGAGAAGCATCGGCCGATACCACGCAATGGCCAAAGTCTTAGAAGATAGGGGACTCATTTCCAAAGAAGATTACAGACCATACGCTTTAGTTTACGACCAGACGATAATCAAGAATGTAATATTTGGCGGGATAAAGGCACTCATCAAGGGTATGAGAGCGACTTGGGGAGAGGAATGGTAAGTATTTAGTAATTTAGAAATTATTGGTCAAAATAAAGGGTTGGCAAGAAAGTAATTTGGGTTTTCTAGAGTTAAATAAAACTTTTATAAATATATAATAATAATATTAATAAACAATAAATGAACTTTTAATCCGTCAAATATTCAGTTAATAATTATGTTGTTTTTGCCGTCCCCACTCCTCCCAATACCAACGGTCACTTTTGTGTCAAAATAGGTATGCATTCTGTCTCATCATTTGATTTGTATTCTTTTTTCTTTTTACATCTCTTTATTTGTATTCTCTTTAATATTTCTTTTCTTATCTATCTGTTACTATTACCCTTTACATTTACTATTTACTACCTTTAATTTTTCTTATTATATCTTACTTTTTTACATTTTATAACCCCGTTATTTTACACTTATGCTTTTGTTTTCCTTTTGTAACTATGTGTTTGTATCTTTTTTTAGCCCTGACGAAGCCCTGCAACGTGGGGCGAAACGTTGGCTCAATAAAATAGTATAATTCTACTATTTGAGTTTATTTGACCGCACCCGGACCATATTCCTTTCATCTTTAAACACGGTCAATCAATAATCTTCCAATTATGTTGTTGTTTTTTTTTTTTTTTTTGGACTTATTTGCTCACAAAACTCCTGCTCCTTACCAGAAAAAAACTAAAGATGTCCTTTCGACGGAAGGAGAGGTAAAGCCACTCCAACTCTTCATAAAATCGGATAAAATAAGACGGTCCTATACCAGGGGTCTACGGGTTCCAAAAGGAAGTAGGTAACGAAGGTTAGGGTGGAGAAGGTACGGCGCACAGAAGTGGAATGTGTGAAAAAACTCTTCGAAATGAAATGTGTCTAATGATGTTGATAAATATGGTTTTTGACACTCAAACACCTATAAACGAATTCACTATAACTGGTTCTCCCATCAAATAATATTTGTAAGCCGTGGATCTAATATTACTGACGCTATTTCGGCATAGGGAAAAAGTGAGTTTTTACTGGTTATTATTACATTGTTTTAAACTAACCAACAAAAAATATTTCGGTCAAGTCAATACCAACGAAAGTTAGTATAGAAATTTTCGTTTTTAAAAAATAGGTTTTTTCTTGAAATATTTTTTTCTACATTTTTACGGCCTCTTCCAATTCAATACTATAAAAAATCGGATTTTCACAGTTTTGATGGACCAGAAAAAATGAACTTTATTATTGTTATGACACTATTTTCCCATAAAGATGCACAAATTGGAACAACTTTTGTGTAAGTTTCATTGACGTATTGAGACGTATAAAGTCAGAGGGTTTCTTGGAAGGTTTAATCAGAATAAGGTGAGATCAATAATAAAATTAACTACTAACATCAGAATAACATATTATTTACAGGAAATTTTTTTTTTAATTATTTATTTATTGTAGTTTACAACTGTACAAAATAATACAATAGGTAAATATGTAGTATGTTTCATATACACTTGAAAATCTTGGGAAGGAACCACCCATTGGTGG
>NW_027105730.1:649805-662273 GCF_000696795.3 Halyomorpha halys
AATCCTCCGAGGCGCCTGAAAAGAAGATGGCCTCGTGACCTTATATTGTAAACTGTTTTTAGAGTTCTACTACTGGGTAGTTTCTCTACATGCTGTATCATATCATTATGTCATTATGATAAAATTTACTTGTTATATTTTGTATACAGTTGTAAATATCAATAAATAAATAAAAAAAGTTGTCACTCATAATAAAGTGCATTTTTATTAAGACTTATTATAAGGTTGTTGGCTGGCTTACGTTCTCTAGTTCATCCGACTTGGTCTAGCTGGTCCTATACCTCCGATGTCTTCTCTTCTCCCATGATTATAGCCTCCCTGAACTGTTATTCTATGAATGCTCTCTTCCTCCGTTTTTCCTACAGATTTCTCTGCCTCCTTCTCTCACTATATTTTTCATATCTCTACTCTTTTGGCTCTCTTTGTAACCATATAATTGGGTGTTTCTCTGTTGTTTAGAATTTTTAGGGGGTCGTCGTTTTATTTCCCAGAGTCTTGAGGCGAGAGTCTTCCATACATGTTGACTCTCGCCTCAAGTCTCTCCATACATGTTGTATCTTCCGCCGGATGGCTATCCTGTTAGTTACTATTAGGTGTCCCATTGTAAAAATAGCTATACCTCTAAATACGCAATGATTAATTATTAATATTTAAGATATATATTTAACTAAACTAAATTCCTTTTTAACCCAGAATGCTCAATTCACAGCACTAATAATAAAAGATTGATAATATGTATGACTAACCGAGAATAACAGTTTCAGAAATAAAAATACTAGAAGACCTACGATTATTGTTCAACTGAACTTATCAGTCTCAATTCGCAAAGTATGCATTTTACTAACACTGGTGGGACACACATAAAACTAAACCTTTAAGGTCATCGGAATATTATAACCCGTCAATGAGCAAAGCAAATAACGTTGCCGCTACTGCTATGGTCTTGTTTAGTCAAAACCCATTTTTCAAATAGAAAACTAGGATCTCAAACCATGGAGTGAGCAATTATTCTTTGCAAAATCAAGTGACTGGTATCACTACTAGATTTAAATTCTGGCCAACAATGATGTCCTATATTTTGAAAATTTATTTCCATGGGTAAAATTTAAACCTGAATTTAAATTAAAAAAACATAAAATATTTTATGTACAAAAATCATTTGTTATGTAGTTGTTGTGACTGAGTATTGAAGCATATCCTTATTAATATAGAATAATACTATAATTTTATAGGTCTGAAACTGCAGATAAGTTGAACCAAATAACAGCGGAGGAATTATTGAAGAAAATAAACAGCAATGGGATTTTCGATGACAGTACTTTCAAATGCCTCAACCATGGTGACTGTTGGAATAATAATATGATGTTCAAACACGATTGGGAAGGAAAGCCCATCCAACTCAGGTAGTAGTTAAATTACGATATTAATTACGCAAGTAAACAAAAAAGGATTTAAAAAAAATAGTAATAAAGAAATATCGCCAAAATATAGTTCTTTATATATGATATATCTGTAATCTACAGAGTTTGCCAAAAAGCTATTACAATTATTTGTTAATTACTGTAGTTTGGTTTTGAAGAAATACTGTAATAGTAATTTTGCGACCAAAATTGTAATTGCAAGCTGAGCCAAAGTAATTGGAATTACCAATTACATTTTATGTAATTATTATTTATTCCTTGAATCTACTTGGAGGCTACTTTTTTATTTAGAGTTTCCCAGGCTGAATGTAAATAGTATTGTGTATAAGATATAATTTTACTTTAAGTTAAAAATGTTTTTCTTTATTTTCTCTTCTATTTCTTATTTTGTTATAATTTAAATTTATATATTTGTAAATATGATATGAATGTTGTCTATGATCCCAAATACCATTGTTTATAACTATAAGACTGAATGTAATATTACACACACAAAAAAAATATTCATTATAAGATTGGTCACTGGCGTATCGATTTATTGACATCACGATTTATCTATATGTTTTAAAAGATACTGTAAATGAATTTAAAATCAATTTTATGATCAAGCGCTTGCGTATCGATTTATTTTAACTTTTATGATATTTGCTCATAAGGAATATGTTCAAATAAATTTAATTTACAAAGAGTGAAATTAAATGTAATTGGAATTACCAATTACATTTTATGTAATTATTATTTATTCCTTGAATCCCAAGTAATTTTACAATTAACAAGTAAATTTCCAGCTTTCTCAGACCGCTTCTATTGCATCCGTTGTGGAATTTTCCAACTGTTATCCTGTTACATATTCGTTCATTTGTAACTAATCCAGGAGGAAGGACCATTTACAATCGATTGTCCCAACATTTAGCAAATGCAGATCATGTTGTAATTTCGGCAAAAACCGAGCAGCATTATAAGGAACATTCCAGGAATTCGAAGAAGCAGTATTTGAATTAGGCCTAAAGGTGAATGGAGATAAGACAGTGTATATGAAAGGTTCAAGAAAGGATGAGGAAGAGAATAGCAAAGTGACGTTCAGAGACAACAGTGTAAGTACCTGGGAAGCCTGGTTGCAAAAGGCAACAAAGTAGAAAGCGGAATGGAGGCCAGGATAGCTGCAGGAAATAAATGTTATTTCTCACTGCTGAGAGTATTGCAGTTTAGTGCTCTCTCTCCAAAAGAATGAAAGTGGTTGAAGGGGCTATAGTCTTTTTTTTAAATGGAGAAAATAAGAGAGATGAAGAATAAACAATACCATAGATCTCAATATTATATTAGCTTAAACACTTACATTATAGGTTAGAGAATAATCTCAATAATAAAAGAAAGAGTCCCTCACAACTCAGAAGTAAAAAAAAAACCTTCTCCCTGCTCTCGCTCGTCAGTGTTGCCCACGCAGTGTTGCCATCTCACAGTGGCCATTTACAAAACCATCGTAAAGCCAGTGTTGATCTATGGGGGAGAAACATAGCCCTTGCCAAGAAAAGCAGAACAAGGAATGAGGAGCCGATGGATCTGTTCGGGGAACCCAACATCGTGGCTTTAGTCAAAGGAGCAAGAATAAGATGTCTAGGACACGTTGCGAGGATGCTCGATGAAAGGATACCCAAAAAGATACTTTATGACTAACCTGATGGAAAACGGAAAAGAGGACATCCCCAAATCAGATGTCTGGAAGATGTGGAGGAGGATCTGAAGCTATTAAATATTCTAACATGAAAGAGAAAGCAAGATACCGAGGAAGTTGGCTGACTGTGGTTGTGGAGGCCGGGTTCTTGTAGGCAACGTGGTGCCATGATAATATCCTCTTGAGGCCAGGGTCACACAAGGCAGAGGTTTGGGTCCTGCCCCTCAACATTCTCATCTCCGTGGGGATTCCTCTTCATTCCGAAAATCGCTGATGACAACACCACCTTTTATCAAGCTCAAGTCCTGATACAGCGTCCGCAAAAAAGGCATTTCTCAATTACTACAAAAAATTACTACTTTATAAAACAATAATAAAACCTTTTAGGACTTATGGACTAGAATTTTGGAAGATAGTTAAAAACTTAAACATCAAATGCGTTCAATACCTTCAGTCCAAAGTTCTTCGAACAGTCAGTGCCCCTTACTATGTAACCAACAAGACCCTAAATCATCATCTTAATATCCCTTTTTTATCAGAACTTATAAAATCCAAATTCAGCACATTATGCCAAGCTAAACTCATTCATCATCCTAATCCTCTAGCAAAATCCCACAACATAACAATCCTCCCCGAAGGTTAAAACGGCAGTAAAAGACCTATTATAAATAATTATATTGGAGTTCTAGCAATGGCCACACAAATCCCAAAGTGTCAGCAGCTAGGGCCCTCACTCATCCTCCACTGGTTTTTAATATCAGTTATGGGATTGAAAGAGAAGCGCCAGGAGGGTACTTTTTATTTGGAGTTTCCCAAGCTGAATGTAAATAGTATTGTATGTAAGATATAATTTAACTTTAAGTTAAAAAATTGTTTTCTTTATTTTCTCTTCTATTTCTTATTTTGTTATAATTAAATTTATATATTTGTAAATATGATATGAATGTTGTCTATGATCCCAAATACCATTGTTTATAACTATAAGACTGAATGTATTATTACACACAAAAAAAAATATTCATTATAAGATTGGTCACTGGCGTATCGATTTATTGACATTACGATTTATTTATATGTTTTAAAAGATACTGTAAATGAATTGCGTATCGATTTATTTTAACTTTTATGATATTTGCTCATAAGGAATATGTTCAAATAAATTTAATTTACAAAGAGTGAAATTAAATGTAATTGTAATTGCAATTACTCAGCATAAAAAAGCAATCTTATAGAGCAACGTACTATTTAATGGTTATCATATTGTAATAATAGTAAAACTAAAACAATTTAATTACCCATACAATGATTTCTACCCAACTTCGGTATTCAGTAATGTTTAAGCATGACCATGTTCAAATGTGAAGTGTGTGTGTAATTGTATAGAGTAATTACAATTACTCTCCAATATTACAGTAATTGCAACTACTTTCCACTGTTACAGTAATTGTATAGAGTAATATAAATTACTTTCCCTCATACAAGACTGAAAAGACAGAAAACTGCTCGTCGATTCCGAATTACAACGGATTTACTAGACAAACGGTCCAAACTTCCAATTCACTACAGCAGACTGATTTATATAACTATTATAAGGCCTATCTGGACATACGGAATTGAGCTATGGGGCTCCACTAAACCATCTAATTCCTCTCGAATCCAATCCTTACAGTCCAAAATCCTTAATGCTCCTTATTTCGTCACAAATCAAATCAACCATCAGGACCTCAATGTTCCATATGTTGCCTATTTTGCCAGAATCAGATACCATTCCTGCCATAATAAACTTCTCAACCACTCAAATCCACTTGTTTCTGACCGGGCTTCTACTTCACTACCTAATAATCCTAGGCGTCTGAAAAGAAGATGGCCTCGAGATCTTCTCCTTTAGAAGTGTTTTTGGAGTTCTATCAATGGGTAGATTCTCCACATGTTTGTATCATGTCATAATATCACTTACAGCAAATTTACTTGATGTGTATCTATGTATACAGTTGTAAATAACAATAAATAAATTATTAAAAAAAAATTACTTTCCACTATTACAGTAATTGTATAGAGTAATTTCAACTACTTTCACAATTATAGTAATTGTAATTCTTTCTTGCAATGACTTCAGGGTAATTGTTCCTCAAAACCATTTATTTTTTATCTTTTAGACAATCTTAGTGTAATTATAGTGATATATAGGAACAGATAGTTTTTAATAACTCCTGTAATGATTCCTACCCAACCCTGGCATTCAGTAATGCTTAATCATGACCATTATGCGACGTGAATTGAAAGAGACAATACCCTTAAAATATAATAAACAAATAAAGGACAGTTATATCTAAAACTCTTTGTTTTGTTGCAGGTTGATAGACTTTCAGGGACCACATTACAATACTCCTTGTATAGATGTCATCTACTTTATCTATACCAGTATCAAACCCCATTTACGTCGCCAAAACTACAAAAGCCTCGTAGAACACTATTACGAATCCCTAATCACCTCCCTGGACAAGTTTGGCTACAAAGGATCAAAACCAAGTCTAAAAGAAATTGAAGGCGCCCTGAATCAGCTGTCATATTTCGCATTAGCTTTGTTCATAGGCAGTTTCCCAGTAGAAGTATACAAAGGTACCGACGCCTTCGATGTGAACAAAGTATTTAAAACCGGAGGCGAAGAAGGATTCAATTTACGTATATATAGTGAAGATGGAATAATAGAAAAGATCGGGGAAGATATTAAAACGTTTTTAAATTTATGGAGCGATTAATCTGGAAGTGTATTTTATTTATTATTGAAGATCAAAAATTACTGTCAGATTATTTGTAATAAATTATCTTATAAGGTTCTTTATTTAACATTCTCTATTTAAAATTAAGACTGGGATAACAGTAAATAACTGCATAATGAATTTTGAAATAAAAGTATAGTTTCTACTTGTAGTGAAGTCATCTTTATAACCTCTTCCAGTTCATTTCCAGTGTAATTAGTTCTGGAATTTACAACGAAGATGGAAAATTCTAATCGAGAAGGTAATTTCATATCAATCAATTTTGCGATCTGGCGCGTTCCAAAAGGCACCTTTTAAGATCTGCAAGACGTAACATACTCAAAGGACAGCAAAGACTTAGACATTTACATAAGGAGAAGATGGCTGGAGGTACGGTTAGGGAATAACATTAATAAATTATTAAAAAAAATTTTATTTGTGCCAACGTTTCGGCCAGAATTTCCAGCCTTCATCAGAGCTAAGAACAAAAAAAAAAGATTACAACCAGTGAACACAAAGAGATATAGAATTATCAAAGAAAATATATCTACAATATAAAAATTATTAAAAATAAAGTAATGAAAGAAGTGAGAAATAAAACGTATATATATATATTTAAATTCATAGGCAAAATTAATAAATGTATTGGACTTGTCAAAGTTGACAAAGTAAGGAGCATTGAAGATTTTATGAAGGATTTTGGATTGTAAGGATTGAATACGAGAGGAATTGGAAGGTTTAGCGGAGCACCAAAGCTCAACTCCATATGTCCAGATTGGCCTTATTACTGTCATGTAGATCAGTCTTTTGTAATGTGATGGAAGTTTAGACCGTTTGTCTATTAAGTGCTGTAATAGTCGAAATCGACGTGCAGTTTTCTGTCTTTTCTGTCTGGGGTGAAAAATAAATATTTCTCTACCATCCATCATTTGACTACCAGTCTACCAGTGGGCTGATTTTATTTATTTTTTTTTGTTTTTCATCATTTGCCAAGTCACAGGTTACACCACCAATGACCCTCTCAATTTTTCATTAATATCAACCATTTTGATTCAAATTGAAAGTTATAAAATAAATTTAGAGCATTAAATGATGACAAGAGAATTTTTGTTATACAAAAAAGGTTGAATTAGGATCATTTTCCCTCAAATTTTATATTTTTCAAAATCAGTAATTCAAATGAAAATAATGTTAAAGTATATAGATGATATTTTTTGTATATTAAAGAAAAATTTAATAGATATTTGCTGGTAATTCATAAAAAGATTTGATGGGATCGTATGCTTGGCATTTAGATTTGTTTTACGGTAAGTTGCGTTTCGTAAGTCAGGAATATATTTACATTAGTTATTAATTTACATACTGATGTAAATGTACTGCTTGAAGAACTAAATAGTCACCATGAAAAATTAAAGTTCACAATGGAATTAGAAAGGGAAGGTAAATTAAGATTTTTGGATATGTTAATGATAAGGCAAGGTAAAAATATAATCGCAAAATGGACAAAGAAAGAAACAAGTAGTAATACGATATTAAATTATTATTCTTGCCACCCTTATCATATGAAATATAATGTAATAAATAATTATATAAAAAAGGCTATAAGAATAACTGATGATGAACTCTGCACTAGTGCATGCATGCAACAAAACACCAGCACATTATTGATTTTTGAAAATGTTACATAAAGAAAATAACACATTCAAAAGGAAAATACTTGAATTCATTTACATATCTGAAAATATTAATCATAAAGTGAATTTCAAAACAGACACAAGAAATCTGAACCAACACTATGCAGAGATATTAAGTAAAATTAATTTATGAAAAATATAGGATAAATTAAATATTGATAATTATAATTAACCATGATAAGAATTTTACTAATAAAACAAAGAGATAAATTAACAAAAATATAGTTATAATAAATAATTTTAATGCTTGACCTGAGTGGAGGGAAGGTTACAAGCATTGTGATCAATTTTAACAAATAAATGACTGTGATAAAGAATCTTTGTTTTTATTTTAATGTGAAAATTGACTAATTATGTAATTAGACATAATATAGGATATGCTTATTAACAAAATGTTTACCTAATGTTTGAATGTTTCATAGAGAAATTTTTTAATTGACCTGGGCAGAATAGTCTGCATGAAGTGTATTTTAAAATTATTTAGTTCTAAAATTGTTTTAAAGTAAGACTGCATAACGTGAGGCAATATTAAATTTTTTTTTTTTATTTATCGACATTTACATAAAAATTCATCTAGTAAATTAGGTGTAAGGTCATAATGGAGTGATGCAGGCATGTAGATAAACTACCCAATGGTAGCACTCTAATAATATTTCTACATTAGAAGGCCATCTTCTTTTCGGGCGCCTCAGAGGATTGCCTGAAATGGAAGAGAAAGCGATGTTAAAAATTATTGAGGTTGGGTGGTTAGGGATCAGGCTAGACCGGTTATATATGGAATGTTTACGCACGTAAACATTTTTTTTTTTTTTTTTTGGAAGAATGTAAATTATTATTTATTTATTTATTTTTGTTACTTATATCATATTGCACACTAAATAACATTGATATCAATATATTTCTTTTAACTGTAAAAAGTATTCAGTAATATAATGTAAAATATTTGTAAATATGAATACTCAATTGTTTATAATAACAAATTAATAGCGATGAATCTCAGCTCAAGGGATACAAACATTAAAATTTGTTTTCAACAAGGCGACGTTATTAATTTATTATCAACCATTAATATTTTATTTTATGGTAAAGTAGACCTCTCCTTTGTTTGTTACCTTATTTATACTATTAATGATTATATATTTTTTTCTTTTGAGCAATAATTTAATACATTTACAGAATTTCATTGTCCTATAATGTTCAATATTTCAATTAGCGAAAGCTAAAACAAGCGTTTCGGAAATTCTTTAAGACGTTGGATTCCCTTCGCAACATGGCTCATCAAGGTCTTAATGGACGATTTTATTGGTGACATGGAGGATTTTACGAAGTATTTTGGATTGAATGGATTCGATACGAGTGGAATTCAATGGTTTAGTGGATCGTCAAAGGTCAATTCCATATGTCCAGTAGGCATTATAATAGGAATTTAGATAAATCTTTTTTAATGAGATGGAAGTTTAAACCGTTTGTCGGAATAAACGACCAGTTTCCTGTCTTTTCAGTCTTGTGTGAGGATTCCAAGCTAGTCGTTTGTCCAGGCGTTGTTCAAGTTAGCGTATTTGACACAGGTAAGAGCAACATTATTAAAGGATAATGTAATAATGGCAATTTCCGAAGAGATATATGAGAAGATATTCGCTTTCCTCTAGTATGCGCATATTGAAAACAATTTAACCTATTGTGAGTGACTCGTATTATTATTTTTTGATCGAATCTCAAGTTTTCGTATTTTTTTTTTTGTTTCTATACCATTGTAATAATAAAAAAAACAAATTTCTTTATAAAAACAAAGGATTTAGTTTTTGTATATAATAATAATAAGAAAAATCATTTTTATTTTTATCTGTTTATATTTTAACCACCCTAAATTTTGTATATCAATTGGGATATTTTTCTTTATTATTTTATTTTCTAAATTATTTTGGTTTTTGTGAGATTTTACTTTTCTGGTCCTCCCCTTTTTTTCAACCGAGTTTTATTTTTAAACCCGAACAAGAGTATATTTTTACTCGGAAAATATTATTTTTTCATTTACCAAAAACCCCTAGCCCAAACAATTCCTTTATACTTTGCGAATCTAGTGTATTAAATGAATTTTGAATTTTGAATAAAGTTAAAAAATATTCTATACGGGATCATAAACTGTATCCCTCAATTTTTCAACTTTGGGTTTTATTTATGAACCATCATCCATGGTCATGGAAACAAATAAACGAAAAAAATAATGTAAATATAACAATTATAAACAGTTGAAATTTTATCTACCGGTCGTATAAATAAACAAGGTGTCCTTCATTTATTATCTACAATTATAGATAAGCGATGAGAAGATGGAACGAGTTTATTTCAGTGGGATACTGAATTACAACTGAACATCGACAGGTAACAGACTGTGTTAAAATTTTAAGTAATTCGATTGCAAAATTTATTATCATAACCAAAACCTTAAAGTGCCTTACCAATTAAAGGTGAGCATACCGGATTCATTTCAATTTTATATCATGATCATCTTGTTTTACTTTTATCTCAGATAATTTCAATAACCTCCTTGAGCTTTATGATTTGTTAGAGGATTTATTTTATTTATTTTTTCATTACCTTTTTTGGTGGTTTATTTATTTATGTTCTTATTTGATAATTCTGATTTTCGTTTAAACTTTTAAATATGTATATTAACAGTAATTGTACATTTTTGTTTATTATTTTTATTTTACTTGTATTTGATTCTTTTTCATTTTTTTTTTTTATAAGAAGTTAGTCACCGTATGATTTATAATATGATATATGATTTTATTTGTCCTATTTTTAATGTATTTGTTCTGTTAATTAAACTTCGTTTATTCTTTATCTTATCAAAGTCATTATCTTATGATAGTTTATAATTTCATTTTTATTTTGAAATTGAAATTGAATTTTGTATTTTATTAGGCTCTAAGCCTAATTTTGACACCTATGATATTATTCTAAAGGGATTAGTCCCAGAATAAATAGAGAATATTTTTATTACATGTTGCCATATTTTTAAAATTTTCATTTAAAGGGGATTTTTAAATCTAAAAATATTCTCATTCACAGAACATACTTCTTTCAATTCACCATAACACGAATCACAATTTTATAGTTCGACAGTTACTTATCAAACCTATGCAGTATATAAGATATATCAACAATGCCACATTGATACTTTTTATTTACATGAGGTGTAAGTTATGAAATTATTTACTCAAATTTATTTTATTTCAATTATATATTTTTATTGGTTTACTAAAATTCGTAATTATAATTTTATAATAATTATATTTATAAAAATTTAATATGATGAGTTTTAGCCTGAAGAATAAAATAATACATATTTAATAATTATTTGGCTAGGACACTTATAAAATTTATTATTTTTTTTTTTTTTTTACTTAAGTCCTCCATTAAGGAACCTATAAAGCCCCAGATTTATTTTCTGAGGCCACTACGTGAAATAAATATTGACTTATCCAGGTGAGAATCGAACTCACAACCTTCTCAACAAAGTACCCTGGGACCCTCGTTCCAATCGGCTCAGCTATTAGCTCCGAGAGTAACATTCTTGAACTGATTTTTTTAAATTTATTTATTTTAATCCAATCTTATTCAAACAGTAGAGAAATCACATCGGTACATTCCTCTAAAGTTCCATCAATGGCTCAGTTGAGGCATAAATCTTTGCAGTGTAGGAACTGCAGCGGCGTCGGTTCGAATCCAGCTAGAGGAATTGACTTTTATTTCTATTGGTCCCACAAAATGAAAATTTGACCCCCACCATGGTTATAATAGAGTGGTAATCTGTAGATAACCAAAACATAAGTCAGAAATAACCAGGGAATGACCAAAAAAAAAATTTTCCTTGAAGCAAGATTTTCCATGTAATTCTCCATTCACTTTCCAACTTAATGTGAATAAGCGTAAATGAAGCCATTTGAATTTCACGTGTTATGGGATAAATTCATTTTAAAATATTTTAATATATTTAATGAAGTTTGTATAATTTATTGAAAAACTGTATAAAAAAATATACAATAAGTAAATGTGATAAATGTTTCACAGAACATGATCATTATGGGAAGGAACCACCCAATAGTGGTACTTAAATCCTAAGTTTAAATTAGAAGATCCCGTGGCCATCTTCATTTCAGACGTCTCGAAGGGTTATCAGAGATGGTTAAGGATGAAAGATTAGGTACTAATCTACTAAGGAATTTGATGGTTTAGTGGAGCCACAAAGCTCAAATCCGTGTGTCCTAATAGGTCTCATTTTATTACAGTGTCTCAGTGTTTTTGTCTAGTAGGTGGTGTAGTAATCAGAATCTACGAGCAGTTTCTTGTCGCTTCAGTCTTGTATGAAAATTGAAAAAACATGCCATTTTTTTTATTTAGTATCTTTTTGTACAAAGATTATACAAATTACATACAAAACCCACTAGAAATATATTTTCGTGTTGTGTGATAGAAACTATTTTTTTAAAATTATTTGTAGATGTATGTTCTATGCTTAGATTAATTTAACTGTTTCGTTTCAGAAATGGACAAAGAATTGTTCGAATTAATACTGAGGAAATCGGAAGCTGATTCCAAAATAAAGCGAATAATTGACATGAAAATGGAATCAGCATTGCCCAAAGGGGAGAACTACACATCGAACATTCTTAGGGTCACGCTGAAGGTAGTTCTCGGGAACGGAAGGATTGCGACGAAGAGTTTTATGTTGAAGAAGGAGACCCTCAGTCAGGATTCGAAGGAAATCTTTCAGGGCTACAGTTTGACAAAGGCCGAGAGTAGATATAAAAGGCCGGTTCTGGCCCACCTCAATGAGCCTTTTTGGACTTTGGACCCTAGCCTCGAACCAGCCTTAACCACGTGACCTTGGACAGTAGAGGGAATATGGGCGAGCT
>NW_027105731.1:0-2378 GCF_000696795.3 Halyomorpha halys
TCCATTCATACCAGTAAATTATAATTAATACCGGTTGTCGGATTTAAGTAATCCGATTTTTACCATTCTTTTTTGGTTTTATATAAAGTCGGGGTCGGGGGTCTCATTTTCTGATGCCCCCCTTTTCCGTGGACACCGGAAGGCCCCGAAGACACTGCGACTACAATGCCCCCCCAGCCTATGCACTATGCAAGCTAGGACCTGGCCTATCCCTACCATCACGCTAGAGTCCAGGACACACTGGCCAGCCATGGAGGAATTAAGACGCCTCTACAGACACCAGGCGGGGATACGTGGTGGTTTTCACCATATTCGCCAACCGCTGAACCTGCTCAGGAAAGCGGCTAGAAGACGTCACCGTGGTGGATAAAAGGTCATTCACCAGATAAGCCATACTATTATATAAGCCATGAGATCACCCAAAATTTGCCGTGTTTTTATATTGTTATAGATGAATAATTTATACTTTTTTTTATTTTTAGTAATTTATTTATTTTTATTTGCAACTGTATACACATATACACAACAAGTAAATTTTCTGTAGGTGATATAGTGACATGATAAAAACATGTGGATAATCTACCCACTGATAGAACTCCAATAACATTTCTAGAAGAGAGGATCTCGAGGGCATCTTCTTTTCAGACGTCTAGGAGGATTATTAGGTAATGAAGGAGAAGCTAGGTTAGAAACAAGTGGATTTGGGTGGTTGAGAAGTTTATGATGGAAGGATCGGTATCTGGTTCTGGCCAAATCGGCAACATATGGAACATTGAGGCCTGATGGATGACTTGATTTGTGAAAAAGTAAGGAGCATTAAGGATTTTACGAAGAATTTTAATTTATACCTAACATACTAACCAAATTGCCCCTCCAGGGAATTAACCTTATAAATTAAGGAAAATATATACATGCATGTTGTTATGAGCAGAAAGTGTCTCAAATTTTCAGCCTCCCTTTTCCACAATAATAACATTTTAATTGTAATCGTAAAATTACGAAAAAACGAGCAGGTCCCTATGTAAACACCGGTAATATCCTCCAAAATTGCACCAATATTTTAACCCTAAGGAATACTTGAAGTACGTATATATTCCAGAAATAGACATGTGAAAGTAAAAATTAAAATTAAAACCTGTACATAATGTTATTACATTGTTAATAAATGAGGAGGTGTTCACTGCCATAAGGATCACTACATCATTGAATCCTTGCAGAATCCCCCGGGACTAGGCGGAACAACAAGTGGGCTCGCCAGCTCATTAGGAAGGGGCGCCCTCTAGTAATTAAAACCGAAACTTGTTCAATTAGCTCGCGAGGCTATTAGAGGTGGTCTGGGAGGGGAGGGGTATATTCACTCAACTTTATACTTGTACCAGTCACTCTGCATTTGCAGATTCTGAAGATTATATTGTCATTAAGCTGTTGGAGTTTGGAACTTAATATAGTTTCTACAACTAGAGACATAATATCACCTGTACTTTGTAATATTTACTGCATCAAGAAGTTCTCTGCAACAAAAGAATAAACTGACTGCGGTTTCTCGAATATGAATATAAATTATTCAATAATCTACTATTCATTCCACGTTACTACAGTTCTCCCGATCAGCTTTTTTGAGGTGAGTTGAAGTTTCGGAAAAGGCATTTATTTTATATTTATGTTTTTATATGTAGGTATTAGGTGAACGGCTTACTTCACAGTGGTGCAACTTTTAGATTTAAAATTACAACTTTACGGAGTTGAGCTTTGGGGCTCCACTAAACCATCAAATTCCTCCAGAATCTAATCCTTACAGTCTAAATCCTTCGTAAAATCCTTAATGCTCCTTACTTTGCCACCAATCAAGTCATCCATCAGGACCTCAATATTCCATATGTTGCCGATTTGCCCAGAACCAGTTACCGTTCCTTCCATAATAAACTTCTCAACCATCCTAATCCACTTGTTTCTAACCTGGCTTTTCTCCTTCATTACCTAATAATCCTCCTAGGCGTCTGAAAAGAAGATGACCTCGAGATCTTCTTTTCTAGATATGTTATTGGAGTTCTGTCAGTGGGTAGATCCTCCACATGTTTTTATCATGTTACTATGTCACCTACAGCAAATTTACTTGTTGTATATATGTGTATACAGTTGTAAATATCAATAAATAAATTATTAAAAAAAAAACTTACAAATTGTCAATTAATTTTCTTAAAAGAGGGAACCTTTAATTGTATTTTTCATCAAGTTAGTGGAAATTTACTTAGTACCACTGTGAACTAATTTGATAAGTCTTCGAAGTATTGCACTAAATATTTCTATCGTTTCTATATGTAAACCGATTTACTGTCGTTCTTCAAATATATTATATAATTATCTAAATCAAAAGCCAG
>NW_027105732.1:0-5262 GCF_000696795.3 Halyomorpha halys
AGCATTTCTTCGTCTAGTTCTCATAATGCTAATTTTTCTAATTCATAAATTCCCACTCTTGGAGAATCATTATTAAAAAAAATAATATGATAGCACATTATATAGATGAATTATTTTTTTATTTAAAATATTGATCAGTGACATTAATTTAAAAAGTAAAAATTAAAATTTCGACTTAAATCGGATACATTTTTACTATAAAGTTTATCTGTGTATACGAAAATAATAAATACGAACAACTATAAATCAATTTATTTTAGCAAATTTCATCTAAACTATTACTCCTACGAAGATAAACATCATAAACTACTTTATAGCTCATTGAACTAGCTTTAATTTGAGTGCTAATAGACATCTGTACACCAAATGGTTTTTGAGATATAGATTTTTCAAAATAATTTCACTAACTACTGATCTTTCAACACTGTCCTATACAACATTTTTCTGAAATTTTTCTTTTTAAAAAGCTTTATCTCGAAAACTATTCAACGTAAATAGCTACATTAGAGCTCATATTTTAGCAAATTTACTCTTCTTTAAATGACATTCTCTTAGGTTTTCTTGTGTTGTTCCTACTTTTTTAGGTATAGAGGTCCGAATGAAAAAACAGTTTTTTTTTATCGTTTTTTTATTTTGACAGCCGCCATTTTTTATTCCCCCTACCTATACTTGGCAGACTCATCAAGTTTGACTAGTAATTATACATAGCTTTCACTGAAGTAATCAAAAATTGGGGTGAGATAACTGCCTTTGTCCTCCTCTTGGGCTCTTGTACTAAGAGGACCGTTCGGCTGGTTGAGTGATAACGTTTATGTTTCGAATAAAATGAAAAGAAGATATAAATATATCTAATGCGATAGCACTCCCTGGCGTTTACTAGCCAAATAATATAGTGATTCCTTCCCGTCTAAAGATTCTTCAAAAAGCATTTCTTACGAATTAAACATACTTCGAATTATGCCAAGTTCAACTTGCAAAATATTTTGATTAACAATTTTTAGCTTAGATAAAAGATTTAAATTAGAATTTCCGCTTCTTTATAAGTTCTATCTGCAAATTCTTTTAGCTCCTATCTTTTAATTAACTTCTACAAAGTAGTACCTCTGTAGCCTTTCCCTTTTAAGTGCTGTATTTGATTAATATTTGATTTTTTCATCATTTCCAATTATACAGATATTAAAATAAATACACAGTTATGATTCAATGGTATAAATGAATGGTAATTGAAATATTTCGATATGATTATTTTTTTTTAATAATAATTATCACAAACCTTTATATACAAATTGAAATTAATAAAATTAGATATTTCAACGATAGGAACTATGGAAAAAATGGAAGATTCGGCACTAATATCAATAAATTTTATATCTTTAATCCATTAACTTTAACTACTAAAGAAAGGGATTTTCGTTACGAAAAAAGCCTACTAGAATTGTGTCTCTTTATGTTTTCTTAAATATTGAACTGCCTTGACGTGATATATCTATATCTATTTCGTTATTTTTTTTTTTTTATAGACAGTATGTGAGTCGTGCTATCTTTCTAGTTTGCATTTATGTGACCTTATTTGTATCTTATCTTGATAACGATGAGTTAGTTATAGATTATTGAAAGAGTATCCGAACAGTATAGAGAAATACCGTTTAAATTTTATCAAAATATTAGTTGAATGGGAAACTAGATAAGATAGGTTTTTCTGTTACATTTTGTTGAGCTCTAGACAAACAGGACACACCTCTACCAATACTGAGGATTGTTCCAGTCTGAGTCATCTTCTCTTCAATCATTCTACTTTTAATCTGGTATGAATAAAAACTTTTAATTATATTTATCACTTAGATCTGTTATTGCTAATTATAATTAAAGACCGTATTTTGGTGCAGTAAAAAAACAAACACGCAAATCCTTTAAAATTAACTTTATCCTGTAATTATTAATATTAAATTGTTCATAGACAGCTTATCTTACCTTGAATTTAAATGAACTCGTACTTACGGGATTTATGCAAACACACAAAAATCGAATCTTTTTGTTTAAAAACTTAAATTTTGTCAAAATTGAAAAGCTTAGTGAAAGATAACTGTGTTTAGTGATTATTTAATTTCTATTATGAAGACTGGAAATCTTTATTTATCAGTATATAAATTGTTTTAATATTTTTATTTTTATTATTAATTAATACTATATATTTATTTTTTTATTTTACAGTATGAAGTTAACTAATTACCCTTAATTTTATCTTTTTTTAAAAAATTAAAACTTTTTTTCTCTATAAGAAGGTTTACTGTGATAAAAAGTTTTAATTTAATGTTAAGAAATGACAAATCAGGGTAATTTATAAACAGAAATTGATGACCTGGATAGAATAGCCTGCCTAAATATTATTGGATAGTTTATTTTTCGAAATTTAAATATTATAATTTTATTTATTTTCATTTTAATTAAATCAGAAACAATATACTGTTTTTATAACATATAATGTTATATGTAAATATAACAAATAATGTTAATAAATATTAATATTAATAAATATGATTCATAACACAGAGAAATATAAATATTTGATATTGTCATTGAGTAAATTACGAAAAATCCTAAATATCTTTCAGGTTTATACAAAAGTAAACTTTAGTGAAAAACAGTAAAAGTACCAAAATTTAAACTTTTCATAAATTATAATATGAACGTAAAAGAAAAACAATTAGTAATTAAAGAAAATTTCAGTGGTTCAAAACGTAAATGAATTAGTCATTTGTATATCGATTAGTTTTAAGGCGGGAAATGCTTGTTATTTTTCAATTTCGAAACTGCTTACCTCGCGCCTTATATCGAAAAACTTAAAAATTAGAATTTACAAAATCATTATCCTTCCCACTATTATTTATGGATGTGAGGCGTGGTCTCTTACACTAAGGGATGAACAGCGTCTTAGGGTTTTCGAAAATATAGTATTACGCAAAATATTCGGACCGAAAAAGGATGTATTAACGGGAGAATTTAGAAAATTACACAACGCTGAATTAAGGGACCACACCCGGTAAATATAATTCAAGTTATAGCATTGTGGCGTATAAGATGGACATATTACAACCATACAAGGTTGTAGGGGTAATAAACACTGAACCAACGGGTAAACATCCGAGGGGTAGACCGAAACGTAGATGGGGGGATTGTGTTAAAACAGATTTAGTGTAATTGGGATTGGAGGGGCGTCACTGGAAGGATGTATATAGACCAATAGTAGTGATGGTATTAATGAATAGTATTAATGACTTCCTCTCAAAATAGCTCGAGATATGATGACCGAAGATGTGAAAATATATTATAGAGCATAACTGACAATCGATTGTTAGATATATCGAGTTGGAAAAGTATCGATATTGGTCAGCCAGCGATTCTCTTGCTAGCTAGGCCTTGACTACTTTCCCTCGTCGGGGAATTTATGGCATATTCGCCGGCATATTGTGCAACCGATTCGGGAAGGAAAAGCTTCACTCACATTCGTTGTTTTATTTTATTACTACTATATAGCGAACATTAAAAATTACATTTCCTGTTTGATAATCCATTTTATTTGCTTGTTTTTTTTTTAAAAGAAATTATTTTCATTGTAAAATACAAATAAAACAAGATATATGGTTAGAGGTAAAACGAAATTGATGAGGAAATAAAAGCGAGGTAAAACCCTGGAAATGCTTCTTATTTCGAAATTGCTTAATGCAGTTAGTCCAAAAACGTAGAAGTTAGAATTTACTTAACTATTATCCTTCACACTCTTCTTTACGGATGCAAAACATGACCTCTTATACCAAGGGAGAACAGCGCCTTTCGGTTTTTATAAAGAATTTATTACGTAAAGTATTCGGACCAAAAAATGATGAATTAACCGGAGAATTTAGGAGGCTACACAAGGCTGAATTGAGGGAACTGTACCCGGTAAATATAATTCAGGTTATAGCATGAAGGCGAATAAGATGGGCGTGTAAGGCTGGGGGACTTAGTAACGAACTAATCTCTAAAATATTAATAAACAATGAACTCACGTGTAAACGTCCGAGGGGTATACCAAAACGTACAAGAAAGTTTTGCTTTAAGACTGATACATTGTAGATATGGGTTAAAGGAGCGACGATTAGTGGTATCAGCAACGAACTTTCAGGTTCGCTAAGCTTTAAGGAATTTTAGTCTTAAAACCATTGTCACCGTGTGGTGGACGTTGTATCGTCTTTTTTAGAGCACGGAATGTACTGCGTGGGAGTCTTTTTCGATGTAGATCAGGCTTTTGATCGAATCTGGCACCCGGGACTGCTTTACAAACTCCGTAAATTCCTACCCCCTACATACTTTCTCATTATTCGTTCCTTTCCCACTGACAGATTATTTAAAGTAAACCACAATGGTTCCTATTCATCCCTCTTCTTTCAGTCCGTTGGTTTTCCTCAGGGTAGTATCCTCGGTCCCATCCTCTACACAATCTATACATCAGACATCCCAACCAATCCTAACACTATCCTCACCACGTATGCCAATGACACATGTGTGCTCGCTGTTAATAATAACCCCACAGCCCTCGAAGAATTACCCTACGTCGTAAATAATGACTGACTGCCCTACTGTGACTTCAATAATGTTGCCCTTACCCCTGTTGAACAGATCTGCTACCTTCGACTACATCTGGATAAACGACTAACATGGAATCCTCACACAAGACTGAAAAGACAGGAAACTGCACGTCGATTTCAACTATTACAGCACTTACTGTAAATTTCATATCAAGGTTAATTATAATTATCAAAATTAATTTTACTTAAAATCTCTGCATAGTGTTGGTTCAGATATCTTGTGTCTGTTTTACAATTCACTGTATAATTAATGTTTTCTGATGTGTGGATGGATTTAAGTATTTTTGTTTTGAATGTATTATTTTCATAGTTTTTTCAAAATCGAATGTATGCTGGTTTTTGGTTGCATGCTGCACTAGTGCTGTTTTATTGGGATCTTTCTCATTTTTTTTTAAATTATTACTGTTTTGATACATTCTATCACCCAGGAATTTTGTTTCACCTATATATATAGCTGGGTAATTTTTTTTTTTTTTTTTTATTATTTATTTATTGTAATTTACAACTGTACAAAATAATACAATAGGTAAATATGTAGTATGTTTCATATACACTTGGGAAGGAACCACCCATTGGTGGTAATTCAAACATTAATTTAAACTAGATGGCTACGGATCTTCTTTTCAGACGCCTCGGA
>NW_027105733.1:0-793 GCF_000696795.3 Halyomorpha halys
GGTCAGCTTATCTGTGAACAGCCTATCTCACTTGAAACTGAAATTGCCCATTTAATTCGAGTATTTGCCTGGAATGATACAGCAAATGTTTAGATAAAATCTACAGACCGTAAGTTTCACTTTATATAATAGCTTTTTCAAATTTTCTCGAAAATGGCTCTAAAAATTTTAATTAAACTCGATATATATTAATGTACAGTCAAGTGATCTTAAGTATCCAATACTGAAATAGTCTGACGGGGCTTAAATACCGAATTAAAAAAAAACTTGCCCAAGTACTTTAAAGTTTTTTTATTTAAAAAAATCAACCACTTCTCATTGTTAGTTTTAATGAAAAAAGGATAGATATGAATATGAAAAAAAATTATAATTAACTAAAGGACAGTTTCCACACAACCGACATACAGGGAAGTCGAAAATAGCCGAAAGCACCCGATTTCTTCCGACCCCATTCTATAATACACAGTTTTGTTATCTTTTGCTGAACTGTTTTATTCTAGGTGAGAACAAAGTTGGTAAGAGTTTTTTAGCAACTTTTGAAGGACTATTTTTTTTTTTCGCAAAAAGGGAGTGAAAAGTTGTGTGATTGCGTTTCATGACATGGTTTTCATAGGGTGAGTTCGTCACTTCCACAACTATTTTTGTGAGTTCCACCCATTGGCTAACGGGGTGTGATCTGTATAATTATATGCTTGAAAAAATCCCGGATAGGGTCAGGGACTCGAACTCGCAACCTTTGGGTTGGCAGACAGGCGCGTTACCACGCTGCTACCGACATCCATATATATATATA
>NW_027105733.1:2908-3884 GCF_000696795.3 Halyomorpha halys
TTTTAATAATTTATTTTTTGTTATTTACAACTGTATACACATATATACAACAAGTAAATTTGCTGTAACCTCTAAAAAGAAGCAAGAATACTTGGTGCAACGCCGGAGTTTTAAGGAGGGTGGGACAAGATGGTACTAGCACCTTCCGTTTCCAAAAATGTTTCGTTAACTAACAATGTGACCTTTCCTTCTTTTTTATTTTTTATTTATTAATAATTTTGTTATTTACAAACGTATACATCAAGTAAATTTGCTATAAGTGATATAATGACATGATAAAAACATGTGGAGAATCTACCCACTGATAGAACTCCAATAACATTTCTAGAGGAGAAGATCTCGAGGCCATCTTCTTTTCAGACGCCTAGGAGGATTATTAGGTAATGAAGGAGAAGCCAGGTTAGAAACAAGTGGATTTGGGTGGTTGAGAAGTTTATTATGGAAGGAACAGTATCTGGTTCTGGCCAAATCGGCAACACATGGAACATTGAGGTCCTGATGGATGACTTGATTTGTGACAAAGTAAGGAGCATTAAGGATTTTACGAAGGATTTTGGACTGTAAGGATTGGATTCTGGAGGAATTTGATGGTTTAGTGGAGCCCCAAAGCTCAACTCCACATGTCCAGATATGTGAAATTATTTTGAGAAATCTACATCTAGTCTGTATCTATACATCTCAAGACTAATTGAACAAAATTTCATGCGAAATATATATTCATAAGCGAATATCATAAAAACTACTACCCCTACGAAGATACATGTCTTAAAATACTTTATAGTTAGTTAAATTACTTTTATTTTAAGTGCTGGCAGACATATCGCACTAGTATTTCTAAAGTGACACAACTCAAAAATCGGTGTTTTTGAGTTATGACTATCAAAGAAATTGGTAAATATATCTTTATGAATCATCAAAACTGTATCAACCTAGTTTCAGAGCTTGTCCGCCAGAGGGCACTTGTGTCACTCTTGCT
>NW_027105733.1:3934-4241 GCF_000696795.3 Halyomorpha halys
TAGTAGTTTTCATGATATTTGCTAAAATTAATTGATTTATAGTTGTTCGGGCAATAAGTTTGATTTATAACAAACTTTATTTCAGAAACCGTTGGACGTACAGATGTCTGACAGCATTTAAATTAAAGCTAGTTAAATTTACTATATATACCAGGTTTTGTTTTATATTTGTATATTATGTAATGAATTTGTAGAAGATTTTGTCTATCACAAATAAAATAAAATCTAATCATTTCATAAAAATTCAAAAGTTAGTGAAATTTTTTTTTTTTTTTAATAATTTATTTTTTGTTATTTACAACTGTAT
>NW_027105733.1:4291-4698 GCF_000696795.3 Halyomorpha halys
ATCTCCATTATTTCTTTTTAATGGCCAACTATAAATAATATACAATATTTAATGCAAAACAATACATCTATTTATGAGGTTATAGTAAACTCATATTATGTAGTACAAGAGGCAAAGAGGAGAAAACAGGCAGTTATTTCATCACAATGTTTGATTACTTTAATAAAACCTATTTATAATTACTAGTAAACATTGATGTATCTGCCAAGTATAGGTAGGGGGAATAAAAAATGACGGTTTTTTCAACACGTTAACAAAAATAATTTTTCATTCGCAGTCCTATATCTTATAAATTATAAACAACACTAGAAAACCTAAGAGAACATAATTTAAGTTAGAGTAAATTTAGTAGTAAGCAACTATGTGACGTACAGATGTCTATCAGAATCCAAATTAAAGGTAGTTTA
>NW_027105733.1:4748-5401 GCF_000696795.3 Halyomorpha halys
AAGAAATTGGTAAATATATCTTTATGAATCATCAAAACTGTATCAACCTAGTTTCAGAGCTTGTCCGCCAGAGGGCACTTGTGTCACTCTTGCTGTCTTAATGCTATTCCCCCTCCATAGACAAGAGTGTCACATTGTCAGTTGTCTTGAATTTTGAATTGTGTCACTTTAGAAATACTAGTGCGATATGTACGCATTTTTAATGAAATTTTGCTTTTTAAAAAACTATATTTCGAGAAATATTAAACGTAAATAGCTTTATTTGAGCTCATATTTTAGCAAATTTATTCTAATTGTAATTATTTTCTCTTTTCTAGTGTTGTTGGTAGTTTTAAAGATATAGAGCTCCAAATGAAAAAATAATATGTTTTAACGTTTTGAAACAGGCGCCATTTTTTATTTCCCCTACCTATAATTGGCAGACTCATCAATTTTTATTAGTAATTATAAATAGTTTTTATTAAAGTAATCAACAATTTGGGTGAAATAACTGTCTTTTTACTCCCCGGCTCTTGTACTATAAGTTTGCACTTATACCTCTGAGTTATTCATCAATACATCTTCAACCCATGATATTAAGTATAGCTATGCAAATTGGTTTTAATAGCTGCATTATTATTGAATCAAGACCCGCTAACTTTCTAAACTATTCA
>NW_027105734.1:0-1489 GCF_000696795.3 Halyomorpha halys
TTATTTATTTATTTTATTACTTTATTTTATTTTTTTTACTTTTATCATCCCATAGGCGTTGATGACCAGAGGGTTTTACGCCTTTAAGCAACAATCAACAACAACAACATTTAACATGGTTGAGAGTCTGTTAATAGGTCTGCTAAATGGAGAATGACGTCACACAACAGATCCATAACATTAAGTCTGCTGTCTTTTGGATAGGTTAGTTAGGTTCTTAACCACGTTCTTAAACACTAATAAAGTAGTGCATAAAAATAATAATAAAAGTAATGGGGGGGGGGGAACTCGCAGAAGAAACAAGTGACAAGTGAAGTGTAGGAAAGATGATATCATGGAGATTTTGTAATCTCGTAAAGATTACAAGGTTACAAAACAAGTTTCCCGGAAAATTCGCTAGGAGCTCCTCTGCATATACATATAACATGGACTATAAATTATACTGTTCACAATCCTATACCTATAACTTTTAGCATGTTAACATTTTACATTCAATACATCATGAACACCCATTTCATGAACACATATTTTTTAAATCAAATATGGCTCAAAATATTGATATTACATTGTAATTCTTTCCTTAGTTTGTAATTATAGATTCCACTTGAAGAATTTGAAATGCGTTTAAACTTATTGAGTTCTTCCAGGCTTTTAAAAAACACTGACATGTTGAACAAAATGGTGAAGTGGTCATAGTATAAGAGCCGGGAAGAATAAAAGGCAGTTATCTCACCCCAATTTTGGATTACTTTATTAAAAACTATGTATAATTAATAGTCAAAATTCATGAGTCTGACAAGTATAGGTAGAGGGAATAAAAAACGGCGGCTGTTTCAAAATCTTAAAAAAAAGTTAATTTTTCATTCGGAATTATCTTACAAACTACCAACAACACTAGAAAATCTATGAGAACATTATTTAAAGAAGAGTAAATTTTGTGGAATATGAGCCCTAATAGAGCTATTTACGCCCAATAATTCTCGAGATATAGCTTTTTAAAAAGCAAAATTTCTTAAAAATCTACTGAAATATCAGTAGTTAATTAATTTATTTTGAGAAATCTATATCTCAGAAACTATGTGACGTATAGATGCCTAATATCACTCAAATTAAAGCTAGTTTAACGTACTATAAAGTAGTTTTATGATCTTTACCTTCGTAGACGTACCACTCACCAATAAACTAAGAAATGTTTAAAAAAAAAATACAAAAGTGGACAGGTGCCATAAGGGGAAACAGAAGAGAAGGAGTGGTTGTTGCAAGAGTAAGAATAGGACATTCCAAATTATCATACCTCCACTTAATCACAAAAGAGGACCAACCTATATACCAAACCTGTCAGTCCCCATTATCAATAAAGCATATAATTGAAGAATGCTCATCATTTCGTCAAGCCTTCGAAAATAATAAAATTCCACGTACAAGAGAATTGGCCCTTAAAGACTCAGCAGAATCCATAGCCAAAATAATAAAATTTCTGAAAGAGACT
>NW_027105735.1:0-1141 GCF_000696795.3 Halyomorpha halys
TAAATTAAGAATGTAGATGTCAAATACACGATTGGAAAGGAAAAGATTTTATAAAATATAATTAGTGATAGAATATAAATAAACGAGTCTGTTCGTATTTTTGTGGTTGTTTTTTTACAATAACTAACCAATGCATTGAAATATAGAAAAGTAATAGGAAATTGCTGTGTTATTAAGAGTAAGGATTAATTTTAACTCACTTTAGGATGTTTAGTGAAACTTTGGTGTGGATTTGCTATTTAAGATATGATATAATATTGCTAACCTTGCATAGGCTTGATATTGATAACAAGATTATGCACAAATTGAATATAAGAAAAAATATATCCCTACACTTATCACGTTAACTGCGATGAGGCAATGACAATATATGATTGGACGGTCACGTTTGATACAATATGATTCCACGCTGACAGCGTTTCAGGAATTAGAACAAAACGTGTTTTTGACAGTTGAGATACGTTATCCGAAAAGAGTGGAAAAAATGGCGCAAAAACAGCTGTTACCACCTAAATAAATTGTGGAAAACCTGAAACCCGGGCTGGATCTCTTAAGGTACACTCAGGTGTAATGTGAGCGTAACTTCTCAATTTACCCTAAGGATAAACTTATTGTTACGTGATGTTATGAAAGTTGAAAGGTCGCTTCCTGTGATAATGATTATTAAATTAGGATCCATTAGGATTTAAATAAAACTTACGTCTCACAAGTAGAATCTCATAATGAAATTAAAAAAAGTTATAGTAGGTTTTTTTTTTTTTTTTATTTATTTAATGTAATTTACAACTGTACAAAATAATACAATAGGTAAATATGATGTTTCATATACACTTGAAAATCTTGGGAAGGAACCACCCATTGGTGGTACTTCAAACATTAATTTAAATTAGAAGGTCCCGTGGCCATCTTCTGGGGCTAAAATTAAAATAAATTTACTCTACTTTTCGCCATCATCGTTCTCAAACAGTATTCCATCAGAATCTTTTAAATAAATTAATTTATAATTACTCCTAGACTAACTAAAAATTATACTTGACTATAACTGTGCAAAATGATTCTTATTAAAATTTAATAATCCTTTAACTGGAAGATTCTTATGGTATTATATGGATTTAGTGAATGACACAATTTCTTCCTTATT
>NW_027105736.1:0-11206 GCF_000696795.3 Halyomorpha halys
TTTGCAACGGATAAATGTCCTGT
Source organism: Halyomorpha halys (assembly GCF_000696795.3). NCBI lineage: Eukaryota > Metazoa > Arthropoda > Insecta > Hemiptera > Pentatomidae > Halyomorpha > Halyomorpha halys. The sequence goes on from NW_027105736.1 coordinate 24, forward strand.
CCATTCCAATCTATTCACACCATAGCCGCTTAACCTTCTCCTAAACTGTTTCGTTTCCAAACTACAGGTGATGCTTTTCTCCAGGCTTCGAAACATTGTTTAACATTCTACAAATCTGGTCATTCTTCACGCCTGGTTTCGACCATATCGTCGTTATTTTACTTCTCCCGAACTCACTATGTTTAATTTTGTATCAATCCGGTGGTTCTTGTCTTCCAAATAATTTATCTCTTCTTTTCATTAATTATTTCCTCTTTGTCCCCTGGCCTTTCTTCAGCCAAACTCTCCTTTAGATTAAATAAGATAGGTGATAAAGAATCACCTTGTTTAAAACCCAACCGGACCTGGAATTTCTCTGAGTAATGATTACATCCGTACAAGATTTACTAACATCTTTGATATTGTTAATAATATATTGCTTACTACATTTTATTAATGACAAATACACCTAAACTGGTTCTTTTTGATTTTATTTATTAATTGATTTAGCTCAGTGGGTCTTAATCAGTTGAAAAATAATGTTGAAATATATTTATAGTACGGTTGTTACCTTCCAACTAAAGCTCAAGCATAGCGAACCTGTAGATTCGCTGGGAACTAATAATGTTTCTAATTAGAACAGTTATAGATATACCTAAATATCTTATTTATAATAAGTAAGCTCGATTAATATATGATTTTATTATTATTAATTTTATAAAATTATAAATTAATGCATTTTAAAACATTTTATAACTCTAAAAACTTGACGTAAAATATTTTACTTTCTGAAAATTTATCTTCGTTAAAAACTTTTTCCACGCTGTTTAGCGAGATATTTTTACATTTTCCTCGAAGGTATTTCACCATCAGATTGTTGATTCTAACAACTTTTACTTTTCTTCTGAATGTGATTGAATTATTAATGCTGTCAGTGAAGCATTGCTTTTTCCTGAAAGTACAAAGTTTGGAAAGTTTTCGTACTCGATCTTCTTACTCGTCCCAACAAGTATACTTGAAAATTCGTAACTAAATTGAATGTTATGGGGCTTAATTATGTTTTTTTCAAAAATATTTTTAGCGTTATAGACATAAACAAACTGAATAATAGTTGTTTTTTTAAATGTTATGTTAACATATACATTTATGTTTATTCTTAATAATAAAATTAAATGTATGGCCTCTTAACTTTTGATACCATGTGAATTTGAATAATCTAAACTCTGGTCTTTATACTAATTAATAAAAATATATCAACGGATCGTTCTAAAAATATATCGCACCTCAACTAATGCTTTGTAGTTTTTTTTAATTAATTATATCTCCAGAATGATGAACATTTACTTTTTTTTAAAATTTTATAATATTAAATATCTGACCTTTGACGTACCATAGCACAAGCGGGCTTATGAAATTTGATTTAGAAATTCAATGTCTGATACCCTATCAAAAAAATTTTACTTTTAAAATTTTTATATAGGACTGGACTAGTCGCTGCTGATCAGAAACAAATCAGTCTCTTGAATGAGCTCATATTATTGAATTGTCAATTTTTGTTTTACTATTAAATAAAATTAGTAATTTCAATATTGCTCGCGATGCCTTAGACGTAATGTGCTAAAAATTAAAAAAAGACAGTTATTAATATTTATGTAATTAGTAAAAGGAGCATGGAAGAATGGGAGGAATAAAAAACGTTTTGTGACTCTACTCATTTATTGAAATGAATCATTGGATTTAGTTCAATAAGCTCTCTTTTATTCTGGTCACCGATCACTCATATGGTTCAGAATGATTATTGGTTCAATTCGTCTCTATCACGTGAATATTTATAATGTTTTGGAGCATATTTGTTTCAATTTACAATTAAAGCTCGTGAAAGCTCTTTTTTTTCTCAATTTCCCTCTTTTTCTATCTGTAAGTAGCTATGTAATAAAATATAATGAAACGATATAAATTGTAATTAATGAAATGTTAATTTTTTTCAGGTAAGGAGTACTTCTACATAGTTTTCCATAAAAAAAGTAAGTGTGATATCTTTTACCAATATCTATTTTTTGAACTGTTAGAAAGTACTCAATATTATGATTCGTAATTACTTTTCCTAAATGTTTCATAAAATGTTCCACACGTTTTTTTGTAATTTTATTTTGTTTCAAAGATCGTAGAACATCCGATATTTGATACATTGAACAATTATGATCAACAAATATCTAAATAAAAATAGCTGTTGTTACGTTAATTCTTTTTATTTATTTTTAATTGCTTAAATTAGTTTTTTTTTGTTGTTTTTTTTAGTCAACAAATAAAATTGAGTATATTCATTTATTTATAGTAAAGAAAGTCACATTAAAACAAATTATAGGTCATTCACTAAACATTTTTTTTTTTTAATTCTTCACTCCTGCTGTACCTGAGAGTAGTCATATAACAACGGCTCATTTAAAAATACTCTAATTATTTTTATTAGACTGTAGAGATAAAGGCTCAGTCACTCAGTCCCCTTGTCGCAGTCTGTCAGTTTCCCAAGCCAGGAGGCCTACATCTAACGTTTGCACAAATATATCTAAACTAATGTGATAGTTTTTATTCTTTATTGCAATTGTATAAATTTCGATTAACTAAAATGGTGGTTTACCTGATACTTCAGAGCTGTTTCTCACTTAAACTTCGAGTTACGTACTCTAATAACTTCCTACCTACATTGAGTAGACCTTATTAAATATTGTTATATTTATTGCATACATATTATTTTATTACTCATTAAATTATCACTCGACATTACTTCCCCGTTTTGAATTTAGCAAATTCCCCAAAGGTTCCGAATGTATAAAAAGTCGCCACATATTCGTTTAGAGACTGATGAGGTCATATCAGTAAGGAGAATGCCCCTGCTAGCGCTTGTCGGGCGCAGTATGAATAGAAAAATTGAATGTTTTACATCCTCCACGAACCGACAACTTCATTTTGGGTCATCTCTTCTTTGAAAGAACCTTAACTTCAAGTTTCGGGGTTGGAGAGCTCATATTTTTATGGGCACATAAGGCTCTGCCTGCACTAAAGTATGCCACAATTTAGATGGATTCAATAAATACTTATTTTGAATTTACAGTTTTTTATAGTTTAATTTTATTATATTAAATAAAAGTATATATACTCTCCAGTTGTTATGGGCTAATTATAATTTATAAAATGACATATGTTTTTGAATTAATTGTTGTCATTCAGTGTATTAATTTTTTGTGCATTTTGTTCTCATAGTGATCAGTTTATTTCCTAATGAAAAATGCCACATATCAAAGAAATAAGCAAATGCCGTAGGATACCAAAAGAGAAACAGTCTTCAGGTAGTGGAGAATCAATCGATGATGAGAATACTGTTCTTGATGATGACTTCCTTAAAATGAGAAAGTTATTCAAAGAGTCTCAAGATCAAAAATTTATAAGACGACTTAAAACAAAGCTCAAGGAAAATCTGCTGAAACAGAAAAATGAAGACTCATCAGAACCTTCATCAGACACTGAGCTTTCTAAAGTGAAATACCCTGATCCTCTACCAAAAATAGACAAGAATAAAAAGACAAGACCAATCGAAGGAAATTCCACCAAGAAACCTGGTGGCCATTCGAATGCTAAACCCAAACCGCTATCGAAACCTTTGAAGAGGAAGGATGATTTGGGAATGACAACTACTGATGGAAGTAATAACACCCCGAGTGCTTCTTTTAATCGCAAAACCGCACAACAGAACAAGGATGACACGAAGGATTATAAATCAGATAAATATGATAAGAAAACTGACATAGGCAAAAAGATGTACGATGAATGGAAAAAAACACATAAAAAGACGGTTAGCGATGTTCCCCTGACTAAGAACGATCGTGATCTAACTAAAAACGAAATTGAAGCAATGATCAGGACAGTCCTGAGACAGTCAAGAGCAGAAGATGGCGGCGATATGGAGGAGGATGATGACGTGTCTTTGGGTCTGACGGAGAGTACTCCCAGCGATGATGAACTTGACATAGGTAAGGACCCAGAAATGTCTTCAACTCCTGATGACATTAGTGGCGCTGTCACCTTATCTGACGATGAGGAAAAAAATTTAGCATATTGATGGTTTGTTTGCGAGTTGACTGGACTTCATAAATCAAACATAAGTATCGTATTTAATTCAGTGGTAGCATCATTGTTTTCAAAGATTTAGGTGTTTATAATATATTATATTTTGAACTGAATGTGGAAAATACTTTACAATATGTAAATATACAATTTGAATGACGGTCGTTACTCAATATCAATATCGAGTTTTAGTTACTAGATGTAATGATAATTATCTGCGTTTGTAACATTATTATTATCATTATGATATGTATTATTATGTTATTATGTTATGATATGTATTATTTACTGATGTATGGAAAACTATTCACCATGGCCCAACTGAATATTTTGTGATACCATTCTATTATCTAATTATATCAATGAAATCACATGCTTCTTACACAGTAGCCAGTTATAGTGCTTTTTTTTTTTTTTATGAATTACTAAGTTATTTTATTGGGTGCGTTAAGAATGACTATTTTCCGGTCTGTTCTATAACTTAGTACATCGTCTTGTCTACTAATAAATCAGGAAACAAATTAAAAAAGAAATCATAAATCATATCAGAAAATTATTTATTATTATTATTATTCAATGAGAGGTTGGAAACTCTTCCTTAATCCGTCTCAGTGAATCTTTTGGGATATTTTCAACAAATTGATATTAGGTATGTACGAGCTACAAAAAATTTAAGCCACTTAGATGCACGTGATCTGCTTTTATTTATTTTTAGTTTAGGGGATGTTCTTTTCAAAATATTGTTTTGAAGATTTCGGCATATTTATTAAACATTTTTGTGATACTTGGGCTTAACTCATAAAGTAGGACATTATGAAAGCATATTGTTGCTTTTTTTTTATAGCGGTAAAGCTAAAAATTAGCTAAAAAGCTAAAAATATTTTTTATTGTACGTATTTCCAAAATTTATTGGAGTGTTTATTATTGGGTTTACATTTTAGCAATTAGACTAACTTTGATACCTAAGCATAGAACGAAACCTGAGTCTATGTTACTTTATTTGGAATTCTTCCTTATTTACTGAGCTATATTGCTCTCCCGGAATACTTCCTATAAATTCAAATCGTGCCTCTATGAATTCAAAGTATTAATATAAAGCCTTCATTTTATGTTATTTATTTATCAGAATTCCAAACTCTTTATAATTCATTAGAAAAATGTTCTTAGTTATGATCAGATGTGTTTTACTGAATCCGAATAATTCCATAATTACAAGAGATTAATATATTTCAAACAATTTATCTGTACAGAAACTTGCCTTGTCTTTCTTTATATCGTTTTCTAACTTTATTCCAATGGTTTCTCCATTATCGGAACTTCGTGTTCATTTGCTAGTCATTTATAGAAGAAGGGTCAATGCCATACTAATAATAATGTTAGGTTACACAATTTTTATTAATAACTTTACATTTTTACTATGAAGAGATAAGCTATTAAATTTATGAGTGACAGAATGGGAATTAGAACTATGTCCAAACTGTTCAATCTAATTTTAAACAAATTAATATGGAAACGAGATAACTTGAATGGTAACATAGATATTTCTCACAATTTATGTATAATCTTTTCACTTTCTAGATACTGGTTATTATGATTTAAATAAAATAAAATAAACTAATTTAGGCCTTAAAACAATCTATTTTTCTTTTAAGTCAAACGTTTCAGCCAACTCAGCCATCCTCAAGGAAAATCTTAAATACAAATTTACAACCACATCAATTAAAAAAAAAAAATTTCTTTTATTTATTAAAAGCTGAATTGATTCAGAGTGACATAGTTCGAAACGACTTTCAATAAGATAAAAGAATTTTTTTTTTAAATTGACGTGGTTGTAAATTTGTATTACGATTTTCCTTGGGGATGGCTGAATTGGCCGAAACATTGGACTTATAAAGAAATATAGATTGTTTTAAGACTTAAATTGGGTTAAATTTATTTGAATATATTATTTGAACCAGTATCAAGAAAGTGAAAAGATTATACATAAATTGTAAGAAATATCTATGTAACCAACCATTCAAGTTATCTCTTTTCCGGAGTACGATGCAGTACTAGCTTCATGAAGAGATTGAGAATCGCGGGCTCAAATACCAGCTTTGCCACTGACATCGGATACAAGCTGCCATACAGATTTTTGTATAGTTCGCAGAGCATTGTGACGTTGCTGTTCTCGTAGAGTTTGGTAAAGGAGATCCTGAGGAGCTTCACATTGGTTCAGATTAGGGATGTGACATCGATGTCGATGTTTTGAAAACATCGATGTTTTTAAGCCGATGTTTTTTAACATCGATGTTTTACTTTCGATGTTTTACGTTTGTCCCAATCTTTAATTTTTTTTTTTTCCAAAAGTAACTAAATGAAAACAAAAAAATTACGGTATAAACAATTTCCTATCAACAATGTGGTGGCATAAAAAAGGACCTGCAATCATTACGCAAACGACGTAATAAAGATAAATTACGACAAGAAAAACATCGATGTATTTTGGGTAATGTATTGTAAGCAACGATTTTAAAAATCATCGATGTCGTTGATGTCAGATTCTTTGTTTAAAAAACCACTTCTGGTAGGCCTGAAAATGCGTGATCGTTGGATAGTCGTTGTAACAGACCTTACGTTACTCTAATGGTTGTTCAAAAACATCGATGTATTTTGGGTAACGTATTGTAAGCAGCGATATTGTAAAAACATCGATGTTTTTTGTAGTCGATGTCGGATTCTTACTTTCAAAAACCACTTCTGACAGGCCGTAAAATGCGTGATGTTGGAACAGACCTTATGTTACTCAAATGGATGTGAAAAACATCGATGTTTTTTGGGTAACGTATTGTAAGCAACGATATTTTAAAAACATTGATGATCTTTGGAGCCCATGTCCTATTGGTTGATTGAAAAAGCACTTCTGACTGGCCGGAGCATGGGTAGTCTTTAGACCAGTCTTTATGTTACTGAAATGGTTAAAAAAAACATCGATGTTTTTTGGGTAACGTATTGTAAGCAACAATATTGTAAAAACATCGATGTTTTTTGTAGTCGATGTCGGATTCTTACTTTCAAAAACCACTTCTGACAGGCCGTAAAATGCGTGATGTTGGAACAGACCTTATGTTTCTCAAATGGATGTGAAAAACATCGATGTATTTTGAGTAATGTATTGTAAGCTACGATATTTTAAAAACATGGTTGTTTTTTGGAGTCCATGTCCTATTGGTTGATTGAATAAGCACTTCTGACTGGCCGGAGCTTGGGTAGTCTTTGGACAGTCTTTATGTTCCTGAAATGGTTAAAAAAAAAACATCGATGTTTTTGTCGATGTTTTTTTATCGATGTCGCATCTCTAGTTCAGATTCAACTGGAGTATCCTCATCTGCGATGTTTTTTTAATTCGCGTCATTGTTTTCAATGCTGAACGGAAAGCTGGAAACTCACTACTTGGGCAGCTGTTTCCAACTTTTCCAAACCGCTTTAATTTTTCCTATCGACGCCGGTACTGGGGTTCCGTGCCCCTGCACAGTAGCACAATTAATGTTATCTTTCATCATTTTTATGGATTGTATTATTCGTACTGTATACCTCCTGCCAGGTTTGAAACACCCCCCTCTAATCTTATTTCCCCGGTTCTCGCTATATCTGGTGAGAATCCCCTTATCCGCCACCTTGGGAGGCTTCCGATGGTATACTAGCAACTCTACACGAGGTGTGTGTGTCTTTAAAGCTAAACAATTAATTAAATAATATTATAACAGTTTCCTTACATATTATTACTAATAGGTCAACTTACTAAAAGATTTTAAGGCTTCAATATCGTTTTTTTAAAATGTTTTTCTTCCTACCAAATCACTCTAACACTATTACCAATAAAACCTACCTTAATTTGAAGTAAATAGCTCTGCAATTAGGTGATAATTGAATGTAAATAAATTAACCTCTATAATTAGTTGATAACAGTTGAAGGTTGGTTTTATTGTTAATATTGTTAGTGAGATTTGTTATGAAGAAAAACTAAAAAAAAAGAAAATGTTGATGCTCTGAAATTATATATTTTTTAAGTAAATAATTTTACTTACATTTTATTAAATTTTAATTAGAAAATGTTATATTATTTTGGTAATTGTTTACTTTTTAAAAATAATTTTTAAGTTTTCTCCTTGATAATGTCCTGTGGGCCGAAATGTTTGAGAATGGGATAAACTCATTTCAGAGTATGGAATCATTTAAAGTTGTGTTGTTAATGGAACAGACTGACTGCTTGAAAGAACTGTTACGTTTTGGAAAAATCAAAACAAACCCACATTTATATGTGGTTATTTATATATATAAGTTAAAGTTTTGAAAACTCAAAGACTAAAACAGAGAAAGGAGAGGGAGAAATGACCAACTCGGTTGTTACTCAAAGACTGATCATTATTGAGTCCAGTTCAGCTGTATATATACATTCAAATCAGCTGATATTGGAGTTACACCTGTCTGTAACTCCCCCAGCCAGTTTACGAACAATCCTCGTAAACTCAGTTATGTACAATAGACCAAAAAAAAACTATATACAAATAAATTACAATACAATAAAAGTGATATATACAAATACATATATACAATTAAAAATAATAGTAATGATGAAAAAAAAAAAAAAAAAGATCTCAATGTGCAAAGTATGCAAAAGAAAAAAAATACAATTTCAGCGGAATCTACATTTTCATTGATATTTACATATTTATTTGATATTGATATATTATAAGATATGCAACCTGTTATTAAGTCCCTAAAATACACAGACAAAAAATTAAAAACAAATTTTAGAATATTACCCTCCATAAGGGACGTGAGGGCACTTCAGGCTGTTATAACACCATCTTTACAGGAAGTTTTAACTGTTCTGTATGAACCGTTCTACGCTTTCTTGGTTCATTTACACTTTTGTATGGTGACAATATTATGCTCTAATGCAGCTCTTTCCCCCTATTAGTTTTCACTTTCCGGTACACCAACCGATTTTAAGCTGGCCCATCAAATCAACAGACACTGATGTTGTGTCGTACCGCTCTTCTGCGTTTCTCCTTCTCAATTTTGTTCCTGAATTTTGCCCACATCTTTCTCTGTGCCAAACAATTAACTGTGAGATATTACTCTTCTCCATCGCTGTATTTCGATAATTCCTACGACGTCTCCGCATCCCCAAAACAATCTGGAATGGGTAAAACCGGTGATTAAGTGTATGGAATGATTATATGCCACGATTGCTCGTTCCATCGCTTCATCCGGCTCTAGACCCTTTTCCAACTGATACACCCGCATATTGTCACTGAAAGTGCTGTGGAGCCTTTCAATCCCACCTCGGCTCTTTGGGTGTCCCGGGGTGTTAAGGTGTCACACTACCTCCAAGACTTTCATTTCTTCCCTGACACCTGCGTTGTCAAACTCCCTCCCACTGTGTGATGAGATTCTATCTGGTACCTCGTAAAATGGAACCATGTTCGTAGGGCTCTTAACACTGCTTCTGCCAACCTCTCTTTCACTGGGTACGCCATTGCAAATTTGTTAAATATGTCGACCACTATGACCCACTTTTATCTATCCCATGAAAACGAATTTGCCTGAAGTTCACTGAGCGGTGCTTCAGCAGTGGGCGTCTCTTCCTGTGTCGCTTGTGGTGGGTGTATGTCGTGTGTACTACGAACACAATCCCAAGAAGTTCCCGTTCTAAGGCGCTGTATCGGGCTTCTGCTTCTGTAAGACACCGACTGGCCTATGCTACAGGACGCTCTCCTTCTTCAGTCTCCAGTGCTAACACCGTCCCGAGAGCGTACTGACTTGCATCAGTTGTGAGCGTAAATGGTTTTCTGAAATTAGGGAATGCAAGAACTGGTTCCCGTTGTAGCTGCTCAATGCATTTTCGGGCGTTATGGGCCATGTTTGGCGTCACTAATATCGTGCTTCCTTTCTTTGACAAATTGTTGAGAAGCACAAGATACTCCGCCATGTCCGAAACAAACCTTCTGTAGTAATTTAATGCACCCAGCAATCGCCGTATTCCTTTTACGTCTGTTGGTACTGCCACACTCCTTCAATGGTCCACGTGGTCCTTTTCTAATCTACTGAACACTAGCAAGTCGTCCATGTAGACTTGACAAATTGCTTCATCCGATCCTCTCAATAATTCCTCCATGAGCTTCTGAAATGTAACAGGGGCATTTTTGAGACCAAATGGCATTCTGGTAAATCCATAATAGATTCGTTCAAGTATGAATGCGGTCTTATGGTCCTTGGAGTTCATTTTAATTTGATGGTATAATCAATCTCGTACAATCAAGTTCCGTCCTAATTATATCTATTTTCAGCAAAACTATAATCTGATTACCCAGACTTCCTCACTTCATTGAAGAGAGGGTAAACATTTTCTTCTGGCGTCCAACGTCCTCTGCTGTATGCCTTTTTCAGTCTTTAAGTAACCTCGACCCATGATGCTAGGTCATCCGCTTGTATGCCGTTCAGGATATTTCGTTTCACCATTCCAACCAAGAACGCCCTTGATTCTTTGATATCTAGAGTATCCACCAGTGTGTGTGTATGTGTTTTTTTAAGAGGGTCAGTAAAAATCTTCAAAAAACGGGACCACCACTAAGCATTACTTAATGGAGGGAAATAGCTGAGTGCCGCCTCGCTTTCTTCCCATGGTTTTCACGTTTCCTTGATGTTTGTTGTGGTTTCACCATAGTAAAATTGAGGTTATACGTTTCTTTTTCATTGACAAGAAGAGTACCTGGCCAAGCATCTAATTATCTAATAACAAACGGACTAATTCTAAAAAAAACCTTCTACCTTAAAAGAAAACGTATTTAAACTATACGTTAAAAAACAGTATTGCACAATAAATAAAAATAACTCCATTAATAAATCCAAGAGTTAATTATCCAATCCTCTCATAGTTTATGTTTATACATTTTTAAATGTCTGTAAAAAAATGTCAGATGGTTAATATATTAAAAAATAAAAAAAAGCTAAGGGTACTTTTAAGGAATCCGTTGCGAAAATTTGGTATTAAATTCAAGTTTAATCAATCGGCTTGACTAATACCATTTCAGTTT
>NW_027105736.1:12154-18867 GCF_000696795.3 Halyomorpha halys
TTATCTTGCTTTTTGTTCATAGTCTCGATGAAGGCCTAAAATTCTGGCCGCAACCTCTAATATCTTCTCATATTTTTTTTTCTATAGTTCCTTAATTGTTTTTGCTCATCATATTAACGTATGGTTAGGAAAATTTCTTATTGATATATTTATAATAGCGGCTCATATGGTTAAGGGATCACCACTCTTGATAAATATTATTGAGTTCCTCCAAGCAGGTTCAAAAGGGGGTCTCATCGAACAAATAGTTCATGTGAAGCGGGGCTCGCTAGGGCCTCCTGAGAAAATTTCGGGTGGACCCGGATCCAGCAATAAGCGATTTTCAATCATAAGTGCACAATCGAGGCATACAGCGGCATCACGGTAGGCCATGAATAGAAGCGGGAAAAGGTAAAAGCATTCTAATCTTCCAGGAAGGTCTCTGCCCCTAAAATAGGACCAGTCATTTGAGTGGCTGGAAATAAAGTGTATTCTGGTGAGATAATTCAAGAAAGTACAGTTCCAAAGCAGCAGGGCCGAGGGTCAGACCCAGCAGTCGAACAGAGCCGTAGAGGTTCCAGCGAGAGACAATCACAGATATCAAAGAGAAAGAGGACCACCACTAGAAAGGTTTAACCCAGCCTGCATTCAAACCAAAGAAGTCCAAATAGTCATAAAGTGCAATTATGACTGGCAACTTGATATTAATAGTAAATTCAGGTAAACCACATGCTGGGGAAGTAATCTCAATTCAGTTGCATTTATAAATTAATAGTAATATATAACCAATATATTTTTATTAGTAAATTAAAATTTAAACTCTCGTTAACAACCTCAATAAATTTAGGTTCTCAATAACTCCATTTTATAGTCTGAATACCTGCATACCACATGATTGGCATAGTTGCGTGAATTTTTGAATATGACCCCTTTGGAAAATCAATTTAATACTAAGTATACATTAATTGATCTATAATAATTATATATAGCATAAAATAACAGCGTGTCTGTGGTATCTAGTTTATAAGTTAAATAGGTAGATAATGAATTTCTAAGAATAGTATGTTGGCTGCTATAAGGAACCGATATAAATATATAACATCATACATAATATACTACTTACTCATATAAAAAATACTGTTTCTGGAACCCTTACCCGCTTTAGAACTACGATTAATAAAAATCATAGCAAATATATATCCAGAAAATGACTTTTTTTTATCTTGCGTAAACGAAAGTACTGATAAAATTTGATGTGGTGTGCCAAGAAAAATACATTCACTTTAATGTAAGGAAATGCAGGTAATGAAATTCGATAAAACTTATAAGGCAAGTCTATCTAGGTACCAACCCTCTCAATCCGTGTTGTTCCTTTTTTGCCGTATTTTGAAGGTGCTTTGCACATTACTATTACTACCAACGGTCAGACAGTCTATTTTAAATTCTTACAATCATCATTTAATTATAATCATAAGTGCATGAATTATTATATACATAGTATTTAAATATTTATTTAAATGTTAAAATAAATAATTTACTTAAATATAATCAAACCTGGTTCAAACGAATTGGCAAAGGTATTAAAAATTTAAAAATAAATAATTATGATGTTATTGGATTATTTTTAAACAAATATTTTAGTTTCCTAAATGTTAGTAACTAACTAATCCGTTAGCATTTCCATAATTTAGATATAGTTAAATATACACATATAAAATAAAGTATTTGCAAACTTGAGGTTGTTTTCCTGCATCCACTTCTACCTAAACACTTTACAAAATCTGGGTATCTCTGTTACATTTATATGGGCTCCAAGTCCCGTAGGAATCGCGAGGAACGGAACTGGGCGATCGAGCTGCAAGAGAAGCACTTGCACTCCCGTGAAGGAGCAAAGCAATTTTAACTCCAACAGACATGAGCAACCCCCTCGAAAAAGAAATAGAAGATAGATGGCAATTTTTTTGGAACAAAAGCCCAAGGAGTAAATTAAAAAGGACGTCTAGCCTTGGGGTACCTCCAGCCGTAAATGTTGTAGAGTGGAGGTCATATTGACTAGGTTTAAAATAGGTCACACCAGGCTAACTCACTCTTATCGCAAAACAAGCACCGCTAAAATTTAAATATTTTAACAACAATTTGACAATTAGCCTTATCTTCGAGGAATGTCCATGTTTCATGTCGCACCTCAATTTTTAGGATTAAGCCCAAATATTACAAAAACATTCTTAAGAAGAATAAGTGAACAAAAGATTTCCCAAGAAGTTACACTGAATTAGTTTAAGGAATAAGGCCTGCTTAATTTACAACTTTAATCAAGAATCGTTTTGTATACTTGTTACTGATTATTTATTACAGAAATAGCCACAAATTAAAAAAAAATCCTGAAATGATAAAAAACAAAACTTCATTTTTGCCTTACACTACATTTGTATTATACTGCTCTAGTGGGAAAAGATGCATGTAACCATAACAGGATCTCCACTGGGGCATAAAACCATTACGCTTTTGCTTTTGAGAAAAACCTTTCCTGGTTTACTCATCTTTGTTTTCCGTTAGGACTGCGATCCGCTAACTGCTATTTTTTAACCGCAGGTAATCAGCCGGTGGATCCAACGTTCTGTGGGAAACTTTTGTTCTCACCTTCTTCAATGGGTGCCTGTTGGAATTAACCGCTCCTCCTAATGTGAATAATTTGTTTTAAATGTTGTTTAAAGTAGGTGTTCGTATAACAGGATACCTCGAAAAAGATAATCCATATTCTGAATTACGTAGGTAATATTTGTTGAAAAAAACTTCCAAAACAAAACAAGAAATTATTCCTTCAGAAGTTTCCTTAATATAACTGTTCGATAGCAATGATTCCTATAGTTCGATAGTTCGATTCCCTAGCATTAGGTATTCATTTGGGTCAGGTTCTATAGGATAATTTTTAAAGTGTTTTTATAAAAGAGGATGAGGGTTTTTGAGGACTGGCGGAAAAAAACTCTCCGTCTGTATAAACCATTATAAAAAATGCACATTTCATTTTGTATTACAGTTCCAGTTATTTCTAAGTGTTCATAATTTAAAAAATTATTTATTTTGTGATACCTGAACAATTTGAGGGTATGGGACACATAACCTCAAATCGTTCCAGTAAATTTATATATACAAATATTTTTAATAGGTTGACCCACCGTACGCGGATATGTAGCGATGTCAACGGGACCAAATATGTCCTTAGGTCCACTCTACGCAATGAGACGGTCAAATAAAATTCAACAAGAGATAGATGAATCCTAATAAATATGTTAAAAGTCCCATCTAACCTAAACCTACAGCAACAGTAGTCTGCTATGCCATAACTATAACCTACTGAAAATTTTTCCAAACATAAACAGTACTTATTTAAAATTGCAGCCTTAATTGGCCCAAATTTTATCTGTTACACTTTGAGAATCTCTAACACTAGTTTTTGTATTAATTTTAGTACTAGAAAATGAAGCAGTGTATAACCTCCTAATGCAAGCACAAATCAATAGTTATTGGTAACCAAGAAATTTTTAATAAAACATGTTATTATTCGATCTAAATTTTGATTATAATTAATAATCAAAATTGATGAGTCTGCCAAGTATAGGTAGGAGGAATAAAAAATGGCGGCTGTTTCATAAAGCTATAAAAAAAACTAATTTTTCATTCGGGCTCTATATCTTAAAAAGTAGGAACAACACAAGAAAACCTTAGATAACGTCATTTAAAGAAGAGTAAATTTGCTAAATGATGAGCCCTAATAGAGTTATTTATGTTAAATAGTTTTCGAGATATAGCTCTTCATAGCTTAAAGCAACATTTCATAAAAATGTTGTATGGGACGTACTGAAAGATCAGTAGTTAGTGAATTTATTTTGAAAAATGTATATCTCAAAAACCATTTGACGTACAGATGTCTATTAGCAATCAAATTAAAGCTAGTTTATTGAGCTATATAGTAGGTTATGATGTTTATCTTCGTAGGAGTAATAGTTTACATGAAATTTGCTACAATAAATTGATTTATTGTTGTTCGGACAAATTTTCATTTGCCAAATTCATATTCATATGTGAATATCATAAAAACTACTACCTCTACGAAGATAAGTGCCATAAACTACTTTATAGTAAGTAAAATTTTCTTTATTTTGAGTGTTGCCAGACATATGTGCGTTTTATGGATCTAGAGATATATTTTATCAAACATCCAACATTTTATACGAACAACTATAAATTATCTTTTTGTGAGTTTATTTTGTCAAATATCATAAAAACTAATACTCCTAAAAAGATACACATCATTAACTATTTTTTAGTAAATTTGACTAGCTTTAATTTGAGCGCTGGAAAACATCTGTACGTCCAATGGTTTCTGAAATGAAGTTTTTCATAAATCACACTTATTGTCCGAACAACTATAAACCAATTTATTTTAGCAAATATCATGATAACTACTATTTCTACGAAGGTAAAGGTCATAAACTTAGTACATTAAATTAGCTTTAATTTGAGTGGTAATAGACATATGTACGTCTATAACGTTCCTGAGATATAGAGTTCTCAAAATTAACTAACTACTAATTTTTCAGTAGATTTTAAAGAAATTTTGCTTTTTATAAAGTTATATCTCGGGAACTATTAGACGTAAATAGCTCTTTTAGGGCTAATTATTCAGCAAAGTTACTCTTCTTTAAATAATGTTCTCTTAGATTTTCTAGTGTTGTTGGTAGTTTTTTAAGATATAGAGCTCCGAATGAAAAATGAATTTTTTTTTTTAGGTTTTGAAACAGCCTTCATTTTTTATTCCCCCTACCTATACCTGGCAGACTCATCAATTTTGTAGTATATCAATCTAGTAATTATACCTTGTTTTCATTAAAGTAATCAAAAATTGGGGTGAGATAACTGCCTTTTTTTCTTCCCGGCTCTTGTACTAACTGTATATGCAGCCACGACCAACACTTATCTTCTTTAAAAAATCAATGTAATGCTTTTTTGTTAAAAAATACCCACATAGGAAAAATCCAAAACCTATGTTGCATACTAATGGTGCGCAGATGCATTTGTAAAATAAAAAAAATACTTTGACCGTTTCTATTGCATGATAAGGGACTGTTCCAAAAATCATGTTTCTTGCTACTAACCTCTACAATTTTGAAAGTTTTGATTTTATTTTTTCTGGGTCTTAGTTTTGAGGATATTGTTAATTAATAAATAATTATTTATTAAAAAATTGCCAGTCTCAAGAAAGAATTTTAAGATTATAAATAAAAAAGATATTGTTAATATTTTAATTTTTTCCATATTTTTTGTTTTGCATATTCTGATATAAATAATGTTTTGGCACAATATATAAATTATGTAAAGGCGAAATGATAAAAAACCGAAAACAATGTTAAATAAGTTTTGATGATTTACGCGTTAGCAATGAGAAAAATCGAAAATAGTTCCATAATCATGTTTTCTATAAGAATCTTCAATCATAAGTTGAATTTCTATAATCTGCCTAGGAGACTTCAGTGAGTGTCATGACGATGATGAAGCCTCAATCAATAAATGTCTGAATTATGATGACGGATTCTTAGAAATTGAATTATGAAACAACTTTGCTTTTCCTAGGTAGTTCAATTTTTCAAACCATTTGTACACAGATCGTCAAAAAAAGTAATATATTGTTAAGTGTTTTGGTGAATTTCACCTTCAGAACGCTTTGAATAAAAAACAAAGTGCTTGATATAAATTCATATAAAAATCTGATTTACTATTAGAATCCATAAAAATAAGGCACCCTACTCCATTAGAGATTACAGAGCTATTTGTGCTGAAAATAGGTGGAAAAACAATAATACTCTTAAAAGAATACATCCCTTTGTTATTGACCCAGAGAAGTTCAAATCAAAATTCTAAAATTTGTAGAGGTTAAGGAAGTGAGTCTGTTTTCTGGATTTTCTTTTTCCTTTTAAGAAATAGCATGTTTTTTCCTAAGCAGCCATGCTATTGTTAACTGGTTTGTACGAGGAATCATTAGCAGTAAAATTTCCCTACCGTCTGAATTTATGGGTTCTCAGATATCTGACATTGTTGGACTTCGTTTTAATACATTGGTAGCTTCAAGCTAATTGGATTCGTAAAAAAAAATTCCCTTGTTTCCTTTTGTTTGTTTGGAAATACTAATTAGGCTTGGGTATATAAAAATACTTTCTTTATAGGAAAAAAAAGAAAACACTGACTTTATTATAAAAGCATACTTTTTTTTTTTTCAGAAAATTCGTTTTTGGAATATCCTGAATTCAAACTTATTTTGAAATGAACTAAAATTCGTTATGTGAGGTAACAACTATACATATCTAATTTCAACCTTCACAACTAAAACATTCAAGACAGAATAGTGATATAAAAGTGAATATGAATGACAGTCAAAGTTTTGTCATGTCTACGTGTTGTTTATTTATTGCGCACCGAATCGATTTAGCAGTTTGAAAATGTGGTTTTGAATTTAATTTGTTAAAAAAAAAGAGCCTTTTAGGAGCATTACCCTTTTTTACTCCCAGCGGTTTTAAAGTTTGCGCAGCTCTACAGCTGGTCGTGATTAAGTTACAAGATTGGAAATTTGGAGGAGATCTGGTGTTTGAGAAGTTTTTTCCCCGGGTTTCAACTGTTTTCTCTTCCTGCGTCATTTATTTTTCGTTTTTTAGCATCAATGAATCAGTTAAATTACTTTT
>NW_027105736.1:19092-21914 GCF_000696795.3 Halyomorpha halys
GTTCTTTGTGTTTAATAATTCCCAGGACACATTAACGTTTTGTAAATCGAAAGTACTATTCGGGTTATTACAATTATATACTTTATTTCCCGAGCTTCATATTGAGTCCTTAACGACTTATATTTTATCAAGATTTAACTATAAATTATAATAAAAACTATAAACTCATAATCAAAGTATATTGCATAATGTCAAAATCCAGTTTAAATATTCAGAATCTGGACTGGATATATTCTCTTGAAATATTCCAATGCCTACTTTTCAAAGACGTTTGAACGCTATTTCTGTTGTTTACTTCAGAGTTATAAACTTTTTCTAAACAGAAAATACAATATTCTTCAAAAAAAACTTTTGATGGGAATATTCAGAAAAAAAGAATAGAAAGTTCTTATTAGTCAACTTTTGCCTCATAGATAAAAGAAAATAAAGTACTTATTGTAATTATGTTTTAAGGTTTATTTTCTTTTATCTGAGACAATATTTACCTCCGCTTGTTGTATGCCAAAATTTTATATTACTGCTAATACCGTAAGTATAATATTATAATACTATTAACATTAAACCTAATAAAAATATTTGGTAGTCTTTTTGAAAAATATGCTATATTAGGCCTTAGCTCCGATTGGGAGTGGTAAACGTTTCGCCTTCATCTTTCGAAATATTTTTACATCATAAATTAATAAGTTTACAATTACTTCTAGGTTAGCTTGCAATTTGATTAGACTCTATGCGGTATAATACTTATTTGAAAAAATAGAATGTATTAAATAAAAGGCAATTTTCACTACTAATCATCCACAAAGAAAATCCCAAAAGGATTCACTAAAAATAATCCAGGCGTACATCAGAATTGTGGAAACTGGAAAAACACACTACCATTTTCCACTTTTGCTATTGCCAATAATTTTGAGATTTAATTATCATAATAAAAGAAAAAACTGTTTAGATTTTCAACTTTTTGATAATTCCATATGTTTATATTTTTTTCTTTATATTTAAGTTTTATTTTATTCGAGAAGTCTCATATGTCATGGCAGCTAGTGCAGTTCACTGTTCACATTTCTCTACAATTGTTACCGAGTCAAACGGGTTATAGCTCAAATCCAGCTAGCAGACTTCATATAGCGTTAGTTTATAAATAGCTGAACTCATCAAAATTCTCCCCATCATCTACTTTTACGGGTAAAATTTCCGACACCATATCCACTCCCAGTTCCATCTCGTCCAGCTGCTCCAACCAACTCCCCGTCTCAACTACCATTGAAAAACGAAACAGTTCCTCATACCCCAGCTCCGCGTATATCACTAGCCTAGCCCTCACTCAGTATTTCGAGTCACACAAACTAATCCATCCCTAGCTCCTGATCCATACCCTCATCACCAAAATCCAATGGATATAACTTCTATCCTCACATCGTTCCTGAAAGATCTTCAAAAGACCATCAAACCCCTGATTAACCTTCTCACAAGAATCCTATCCGAAACCCCGCTTAGTTTTCCATGATGAGCACAAACCCCTAGCTGTCCTGTTATGAAATGCTAGTGGCCTACAAAATCACCGTGACGAACTCGACTTATTTCTACTTGATAAACATATTGAAATTCATTTCACCCAAAGGACACACTTTTACATATGTGACTACATCACTTATAGATCACAACACCCAGACAACACTTCTCATGCTGGTGCTTGCATCCTTATCCCATTACCTTATTCTTTCCTAACCATCTGATGCTATTCAATCAACCTCGGTTACCATTTCAACTCGCCCTTTCCATGTTACTTTTTCAGCTGTATACTTTTCCTCCTGGTAATAACCTTTCTTATAATCCCTAATTCCGAACCCTCAGACCGCGCTTCATTGCTGGAGGAGACTATAATGCTAAGCACCAACGACGGGGATGCCGCACATCAAACTCCCATGGTAACACCCTATCCCATGTGTCTACCTCTAGTACCTATTCTAGTCTCACACCCGCAAATCCTACTTATTGGTCTACATCCCTCAAAAAAGCGTCAAGCGTCCTGATATCCTTGACATATTTATCACCTCCCAGATTTCTCCCTCTGAAGCCATTGTTGAACCCCTGGACTACTTTTCATCAGATTATAGTGCAGTTCTGCTTTTTTTACATTCAATCTTTGTACCAAAGCCCTCTGCTCCTTCATTGATAACAGGAAGAGTTTACCGAGACAAATTTAAATGTGACCTGGGAACTAAACTGGACTTGAACATTCGACTGAAGTCAAAACAAGACATTGATGAAGCTATTGAAAAACTCACATCATCAATAAGAACAAGTATAATTGACAACACATCGGCTAATAGGCTAATTAATAACAATAAACAAAATAACCTGCCACGGCATCTTCGTATCTTATTAAGGGAAAAACGCGAAGCAAGATCGAAGTGGCATAGGACCAGATATTTAACTGACAAAACGTATTACATCAAATTGACTAACAAACTAAAAATAGAAATCAGAAAATACTAAAATCAAAAGTTAATTAACTTTACTGAAAATCTTACAACTACGGACAAATCATTATGAAGGACCATAAAAAAACTGTTGAATTTTAAAATATTTTAACCACCCACTTCTCACCCAAACCCAAACCTGGACTAGAACTGATGAAGAAAACCACAAACATTCAGGCAACACCTTTCTAAAACCTTTATTCCACATCTTGATATCCTGAACCCAATTCACCTTGAATGTAATGCTCTTGAATGCTCCAAATAACCCTTCCACCTAAGGTATTTCATCTTTTAGAGATATCTAGTATCATTCAAAGATTACCTAACCACAAAGCTCCTGGA
>NW_027105736.1:22739-33881 GCF_000696795.3 Halyomorpha halys
TTGGACTACATCTGGACAAACGACTAATCTGGAATCCTCACAGTAATACAAAATACAGGTAACTGCTCGTCGACTTTGACTATTACAGTAGTTACTGGACAAACGGTCTAATTGCATGACTGTAATAAGGCCATCTTGACATACGGAGTTGAGCTTTGGGGCTGCACTAATCCTTCGAATTCCTCTCGTATCCGATCCTTGCAATGCCAAATCCTTCGTAAAATCCTCAATGCTCCTTTCTTTGTCACAAATAAAATCCTTAATGTTCCATACGTAACCGATCTAGCCCGAACCAAATATCATTCCTTCTATTACTAACTCCCTAATCACCCAAACCCACTAACCTTGATTCGTCTTCCATTCCTCAAAATCCTCCTAGGCGCCTGAAAAGAAATGACGTTTTACATTAGATAGGTCTCGTAGATAGATAGGTCTCGTCATTAGAGTGCTACCTATGGGTAGTTTCTCTACACGCACTGTAACACTCCATCTTAACTTAGATCAAATTTGCTAAATGTATTATAATTTACTGTTGTAAATAGCAATGCATAAATAAAATAAAATAAAAATTATTCGAAAACTCATGACTCTTATGTGTCGTGACTCTAATAAATACATTCATTCTCTTAACTCATGTTTCTAAATAGCTCTGAGATTAATTCTTTTGTTTATTAGCTAATATCATAAGAAGGAGAGGTAATTAAATCTATAAAGAGGTTCGTAATAACCTCTCTGATATATCATTAAGGAACAGAATGGAAGCAATAAATTAAAAAAGTCATATTCTTTAAAAAACAATTCTTCTTACCTTCCGCAGCAGGGCCTGAACCTCGTACATATAAATTAAGTTCCTTCTCCTCCGTTCCTTCTAGGAGTTTTACAAACATTTCCTTGAGGTTGAGCTCGATCATTCCTCTTTAGTATTCACCGCTGCTTTGATTACCTTTATCTCCTTCTCGCAATGGCGGTTTCGATTCATCAAAAGACCCAATCTCATCAGATTTTCCTTTTTTTTTTTGTACCTTTTTTTCTAGAGCGGTGTATTTCCCATGATAATGCGATTTCTACTACAGTGGCGTTTCATGCTACTGAAATGGAAATGGAAACTATTCCTGAGTTGTAATTGTGATTCCTTCATACAAAGGGTTTTTTAAATTATTACTCCAGGTGTTTCTGGTTTAAAATTACTTTTAGTATATTAGTAATTTATGATCTAGTTTTTTTTACATTACAGGCTTTTTTAATGATAATTTTTGTACCATAAAAGTGTTTAAACACGATTATTATGATACCAATTGCGATAAATCATAATTTTTAGAACTTATTTCAGAATTAAATCAATTAATTAATGAATCATTATCTTAAGATGAGTAAAAACATGTAAAAAAAAACAATTAACTTAAATTTTTGTTCGGTTCGTTTTAAAATATCTTATTATTAATCTTTTTATTATCAAATATAAATAACCTTCAATGTAGAGACGATAATTCACTCTTTAATGTTATCCATCGTTATAGATATTTCCTAGAAAGTTTTAGAATGCAAGATAAGAACTATTACTAGAGTGTATATAAACGAGCTATAGATAAAGTGATGCTCGATATTCAGCTAGCTAGGTAATAGATTCTGGTAATATATTCACTACACATTGCCTTGGGCCACCAGATTTACTATTTATAGAGCCGAGGCGGGCTGAAAAAATATTGTAATTTAATGGGATGCCTCGGTTGAGAGAGATTGTAACACCCAAATCAGAATAATGATTGTGATATATAAGTTTATTTTCGTAACTTTAACTTGGATAAAATATTCTTGTATCCTTATTTATTAAATATTTTTGTTGGGCTTGAATATAACTGTTGTAAACTTATTATACATTCATTTTTTAAATTAGTCTGGATGTTTATAATTGCATTTAAATCGATTTTGTTAACAATTAATCTCTAGCTGTGATTTTACTTATTATTGAATAGCGTTTGTATTTAATCTATTTATAGTGAAATCTGTTTTAGTAAATTGTTCAAGAACATTTTCGCAATTTGATGTTACCTCTTAAATCTAAAATTTCCAATCTTTTTGGATTTTTATAATATTAGGGGGAGTATAATTTATCATTTTTCAAGGCAAAATTCTCAGTTCTAGATAAATCATATTGTTGCGGCCAACATATGGTCCACAAATCGATAGTTAGAACATGTGATTTTTATTAAGTCAAAAAAACAAAACTACTCTATATTGTTTTTTATATTGAAAATAAACAGATAACTTCTTAACGTCTCACTGCATACACATATATTCTCCATTTTCTCCTCACTACGTAATCGTAGTTGCCAGCATTCTGGCCTTCTTCGCCAGCTAAATCATCTTAGCCACGGCGGGCGGACTTCTTCAACTCATCCTCCAAGAGGACAAGGCGGGCGGGTGTACGTCCCTTTTGTCGATCTACTTCCACGAGAATATCCACTCAGAACAACCGGAACCGGGGTCCCACCAATCACCGGTGATATAAGACTTTTTTTTTCTCTTTTGTTCAATTATTTTAATTTTATAATAGTGTTAAGCTTTCTTTTTTTTTCTAGTTGTATATTTTTTGTTCCTTTTTTTTTCCTGTTTACTTATTTAAAAATACAAAAATAACAAAATTCGACTATTTTTTCTTTTCACGGTTGGGCTAGTAAAGGTTCCTTTTGAACCCCTACCCGCCGTAACATTTTGGTCCTCCGGGGCGGACCGTCCATCCAATTGTGATGTTACTTATTGATAAATGTTCAAGATTTTCCTGAGAAGGAGTTAATCCATCCTGATTTTTTCGGTTCAAAAAGTTATTAAGAAAATTAAGCATTTTTGATACGTTGCTCTGAAATTATATATATTTTTCATGGTTATTATTAGCCAATCGCTTTGCCTCTTTCAAAATAATAAGAAAAAATATAACTGATTCTAATAAATGAGCTTTCATTCTCTAAAAATTAAAAAAAAAAAAAACATAATGAGGATTACGGATTTCAGTAAAAAAAAAAAATAGTTTTATGAAAAAGTAAATCATTTTTGTTAATAGCGTCGTCTGAAACCTTTTAAATACTATTTGTTTAAAAGAAATTGTTCACCTCTATTCATCTGGAGGATTTTTTTTTTCTTTTGGTGGCCATTATTTATATAATAGTTCGTAACTACTCTACATTGTATCTAACTCCAACGTTAATACAACTATTGAACAGATGAATTAATGTCTTATCTTTTTATCTACATTAGCAAAATTTAGATTGAATGCCCTTATAAAGACGAAATATTAGTTTAAAATAAAGAAAATCTTTTAAAACGTTTTATTTTATAGCTCCAGTTCTTATTTGTTTAATTACATCCGGTTTGTTCCATTTGGTGCAGTTTATAGATCCCTAAACCACTCCCATGTTTCATATAGGTACATATTCATACACGACTCCGTGTTGAAGGTATTTCTATTTTTTTAAGGTGTATTTTTGTTGCGTAATGTTATTTATCGCTATAAACTAAATAGATATAATAAGGAATTGGTCCAATCATTAATCCAATGTGTAAATGACTAAATATATTAATTTACATAAAAGTTTCTACTGTATTCAGTTAATTTATCTACATCCCTATATATATTGATTTTGAAGTATGCTAGGTCTGGTAGTAATGTATTAGATATCAATCTAATCTAAAGGGTTCATAAATGCACATTTTATTCAATTAAAAATTTATTGGCAGCAGTATATTCAATTTTCGTGTGTAATACCATTTGTAATGTCTCTTAAGAAAAAAAATTATATTCAATTATTTAAAACATTCAAGATACATTGAACTTGTTTAAATTTCCATTGTTACGTAAAGATTTACGATATTTTTGGAATTTACTACAGTTAAATAAAGATGACGAAGAATCGTTAAAAATATTCAAAAATCAATTAGCGATTTTAAACTAAGCTTAAAAAGGGTATTAAAAAAAAGAAAATTCCATACTAGATTACCGCACAAGTTTCAGTATAAGTTATTATATTAAAAATATCTTATTATTTCTGGTAAGAAAGCTCTTTTATATTTGCTTATGAAAAAGATGCTTTCAAATTATAGAACTATGAATAAATTTTGGATGAATATATAAATATTACATAAAAATATGTTGAACTTTGTAATGATCCATTTCCTTTTTAACTGCATTCTGATTGTCGTATTAATATACCTTTACTCATAAAAATTCTAAGAAAAAGAATTTAGAGAAAGATTTCTCAAAGTATCATCATTGATTTCAATAAAAAAGTAACCTTGCTTCCTGTTCCATTCCTGACAATTCACTGAGGCGCCTAAAAAGAAGATGGCCACGAGACCTTCTAATGTTAGAACGTTATTACCAATGGGTAGTTTTTACATTTTTTTTTTATATAGAGGGGGCCGATAGCTGAGTTAGCAATTTTTTAAGGAAATAATAATCTAAGAAGTATATATGTTCCTGATGTTCCAGCTGTTTATCAACGGACACATTTTAAATTAATTGAAAAACTCTATTACCAAAAATATAGATATTCTGCTTTAAATTTCTAACAAATCCAGTCTGGACCATGATATGATAGGCCTAATTTGAGTAAAACAAAAATTATTTTTTGAGATGGAGAAACCTGAAGCCAATATGGGCCAATCGGCAAATATCTGAGGCGCTCTAGTATAACTTGGTTTATTTTGTCAATGTTTGCATTGTAGTGAGTATTGACTCGTACGGTAGAGTGTTTATCTTTTCTCTGTCGTCAATATTTTCTTTTTCAATTGTGTTTTCCTTTATCAGTTATTTACGTATTCCATTGACAACACATGTCAAGTGATAATTGAAGACCTGAGTGGAATATCAAGTTACATTACAAACATTTTAATCTGAGTAAAATTAGATAAAATTCTTATTGATTTATTAAAATGTTATAACAGATCACTCACTAAAGATCATTCAGTTATACTCTGCTGAAAAAAAATAATATATGCGAATGGGCCTCCTCGAGTTATCCAGTCAAAATAGGCAATAAACAATCATTTAATTCAATTTTTATTAGATTCAAATATTTGTAGCCATCTTTAATTTTGATAACGAGATGAAAAAGGGAAAACAAATCTAACAATATTTACACTGTAAATATGTTAATATTGTTAGACTTATGTTTCCGAGCCTACTTTTCATTCCATGTAGATATTTAATTATATATAATTTTTAAATATTACCCAAAAATAATTACAACTGAGTTTGTTTTCGGGATGGTGGATACTTTTTTATTTTTACTGGAGGACATGTAGTAATGTGTTGATAACATAGTACAAGAGGAGAAAAAAAGGCAGTTATTTCACCCCAATTTTTGATTACTGGAATGAAAACTATGTATAATTAATAGTCAAAATTGATAAGTCTGCCAAGTATAGGTTTATAAAAAAAACTAATATTTCATTCGGAGCTCTATATCTTAAAAAGTAGGAACCACACAAGAAAACCTAAGAGAACGTCATTTAAAGAAGAGTAAATTTCCTAAAATATCAGCTCTAATAGAATTATTTACGTTGAATAGTTTTCGAGCTTTTTAAAAAGCTACATTTCATAAAAATGTTGTATGAGACGTACTGAAAGATCAGAAGTTAGTGAATTCATTTTGAAGAAATCTATATCTAGAAAACTTGAAGAAAAATTTTGAATTTTGAAGAAAAATTGATATCTCAAAAACCATTTGACGTACAGATGTCTATTAGCAATCAAATTAAAGCTAGTTTAATAAGCTATAAAGTATTAAAAAATCCAATATTTTATACGAACAGCTAGAAATTAACATTCTGTGGGTTTATTTTGTCAAGTATCATAAAAACTACTACTCCTGCAGAGATAAACATAATTAACTATTCTGTAGTAAATTTAACTAGGTTTAATTTGAGTGCTGGCAGACATCTGTACGCCCAATGGTATCTGAAATGAAGTTTTTCATAAATCAAACTTATTGTCTGAACAACTATAAATCAATTTATTTTAGCAAATATCATGATAACTACTATTCTTGCGAAGGTAAAGATCATAAACTTCTTTATAGTCCCTTTGTAGTCATAAACTTATTTTTTATTCCCCATACCTATACTTGGCAGACTCATCAATTTTGACTAGTAATTATACCTAGTTTTCATTAAAGTAATCAAAATTGGGGGTGAGATAACTGCTTTTTTTTTCTTCCAGGCTCTTGTACTAACAGTTATGTAGCTATAACTCATAGTTTGCAAATTTAAGGGGACCCCTATACAGCCCATTGGATTTTTTAAAAATCATATAAAGAAATCTATAGCGAAGGTGATTTTTGCTTAGGCTTATTGACTGGCCTTTCGTAAACATTCTTAATATCATCTTATCTGTACTAGAATATATAAAGTGATTTCATAGCAATATTTAATTTTACGAAATGTAAATAAATAAAATAAAATTAAGAGATAAAAGAAAAAAATAAATTACTTGATAACAGGTACACTTGGAAGTACAGTAAATGTAAAAATTTACTTTCAGTTTGTTAGGTTAAGGCTGATGGATAACGAAGAAAATTTTAAATGATTGAAGTTTTTTTAAACTTTTATGCTGGCCTACAATGTAGTCCGAAAAATTGTGAAACACTAAAGCTGTTTATTAGTAACTGATCGTACTCCGTAACATACGCTTCTTAGATCAAGATTTATCACGTACTGTTTCCTTTAACATGGTTTCCGAATTGACTTCAGGTATCCTCTTCATCGAATTCAGTGCTAATATTCACGCCTCCTTTACCTGTATGGGGAAATATATTCAGAGTAACGATACAAGAGCCGTTAGATTTGATTCATTCGTTCCGAATAGCCATCAGTCATGGTGCGCAATTAATTTCATGCTTGCATGGAGTTAAATTCTGTCGAGAGGGAGTTACCGCAACACTTGCAGGGCAGACTCTAAATTAATGTAGATGTCTAGAATAAACGTTATTTAATGCTAAAGTATTATCTATTTTCCAATCTATTGAGTCAAATTATAAAACATTAATTCAGGATAATTCTAATAATCTTAACCAAGGATTCGTTAGGAAACATCGAATGTATTTTCTTAATCTATGGTAAGGATATATTTGTAGATACAGTTATGTTTTTATACCTTTAAAGCATATAGCATAACATATAGTATAATAACATAGTTATGTTATTTACACCTATAAAACATTACTTAACCATGATTCTAATAATGTAACAGGTAGATTTTTAATATTAGTGCTGAATTATTAAATTATAATGAAATAAATTTTAATTCATTTTGTAACTGAAAGCTAATCCTAAATACAGTTGTTCATACTATGGAACAAAAGATTTCATTTTTTATCTTATAAGTTATATGTTATGTAGGTCACTTATATTTTACATAGTTTACATTTTATGTAGTATCTTATTTTAGTTGCAGTATCTATGCATAGCAAATAAGTACCTTGTATAAAAATGACAATTAGTAAATGTACAATTGAAGTCTTCATAAAAAAAAAATTATGTATTACTATATTTTATTGCTTTCACGTTGTCCACCAAATGGCTTGAATTCAAATTCAACTCTCCATTCCTCCAAATACATGAACTGATAAACTTTGCTCCATATACTGAGTACATTAAAGGCAATTTCAAAGAAACTTATATATACGAATGTCTTTATATTATAGGATATGTTTTGTGAAGAACCACAATTTTAAAACAACTAATATGTGCAAAATGTTCCATTGTTACTCTATGCAACACAATTTATTGTGTTAGTGTGTCTTAACACCGTAATTCCAACATGTTAACTTATAATATAATGGAATATGAACTTTACAAAACAGTGAATGATTTAAAAATTTTATTATAAACATTTTTCATAGTGTGGCTTGTCATATTCTTGCTCGCAGCCCTTCATATATGCTCGCTCAACTAAGGACTGTTCCACGAAATGATTTATTAAAAATTTATTTCACATATTCTAATGAAAATAATTCTGGGATATAGAACTGAACTTGACATCATACGGCTTCCATACGTACAAGACACAACAAAACAAAACCAATTACAAGAAATAAAATTGATTTTTTTTTTTATGCTCAGAACGATTTAACAAAATAATATTTTTTGTTATCTGCTTAGAACACATGTCATAACCCACAGTCTTTACAATGCAGAATTAAATGGGTTATCGACCAAGACCAAGAGTATATATAATTTAAATAGTAACTTTAAATAGTACAATTTTATTAATTATGGTTCGTGTATTTTTGTTATTATTATTTTATTTATTTTTTGTACTTTGCTCTAATGAAGATCTGAATTCTTGCTAAAATGTTGAAAATAATAAAATCAGTTTTATTTATTTGTGTTCTCCTTTTATAATATCCTCGGATAACAACTATCAATTCTTATTTAAGTATGAGTTTATTATCTTCAACATTGTTTTCAATGCCTCCGTACAGCTGTGTAATAAATTTTCTGCGGTATTCTTTGCTAATTAATAATTCCATGTTTTGAAATATCCAACCTTACCTCATTACTTGATTAATTAATTGATTAGTGCCTTTCAATACATTCGGATGAACCATTGCTGTTGAATTTTTGGAATCACAAGTTAATTAATTCGTACTGATGTTATTATATTTATAATCAAATTAGTATTAGGTTTTCCTAATTATATAACACAGTTGTATCGAGGATTGAGGTATAAATTTTGTGTTCCATGCTCATATCTGAAGCAGGAATAGTACTTGGATTTTTGTCTCGAACATTCCAATTATCTCGTTCCACTTTTGCTTTTTGTTCGAGGTTTTTATTTTATTATTTATGTAAACATAATGTTTTCTCATATTTTTGTAACACCCAGCTCTGTGGTTTAATTTAGTTTGGAAACTTCTGTCGCTAACCTCATAATATTTCAAATTATTCCAGCAATAATAGTTGAAATTAAAGGCAAATGTATTTGATTATGCAACTGGAAACCAGATTGATTGGATCCTAGTGATTCACATTCTATTTTTCTAGGCTTACTGATCACTGACTTACTAAAATAATTAATTCTCAGATTTAGTTCATGGGTGTATAAGAGATAATTGTTCGAAACATTCAAATACATATTATTAAACATTAATTGAAGTAGAGATAAATTTGATTCTCCATTTAAAACAGAAATTACTTTTCAAGATAATGGCAAATTCGACGAATTATATTCTGGTTTTGTAATTATTCAGTTCTCAGAAAGACGCATTAATACCCAACGCATTGTTACTAAAAATCAGCCTCCTGGGCCCTGTTTCATAATCAAGTACAAACTAATACTATTAGTCTTATCGACTTAACTTAATACAATTACACCGACTTGTACTTCAGTACTTTTTAACTCCTGTAATATCACTAATAGTACCCACTATTATGAAAAAAATAAGTATTAGTGTAATTAACACGTTGTTTGTATACTTGCATTTTGAACTAATACTATTAGCTTTCATTATGGGGCAAGGCCCAGTTGTTTCTTGGAATTAGCAGATGTATTCCACCAAGCTTGGGCCAACCGACAATCAGATGAAGGGGTCTCGTGCAGTGCTGTTTTCATGTTAATGCTTCGGTATTAATCCTAAATGGGGGACCTTCAAGCTTGTATTGTCTGCCTTATCTGACTGAAAATATTCTATTTTCGAACGGTCACATTATTTGCAAGTGTAAATGGTGCTTTTACTTGATAAGCCTGAACAATAGAAGCTAACGGTGTGTCTCTTCCTTAAGTAGTAGATAGTATCTCCTTTAATACAAGACATCTTATCTCGTGCTGAAACTTGTGATGCTCAAGGGATAGATACCAAAAATTAAATAGGTTACGTTGGTATTATTATAGTCTATATCATGCGGAGTTTTGACCGTGACTAGTATTCCATTAGTTACATTTTAAATAATGTACAATTTAATAATTTTAGTTATTGAGGTGAAAAAACTCCAAAAAAGAATATGAACTATTCTATATTTTGCTACTAAAACGTTTCGGGACAGTTATCCTATACATTTCAATTTTAAAAATTAATATAATCAACTTCCTAAAAAGAAAATACAGTTTAACGAATTATTGAAATAAAAATAATGTTTCTTTGTTCAGAAATGAGAGAACCTGTTGTAAACGAAGGAACATTTTTGTTTCTCTTGTAAGCTTCTCATCACTTCTATTTTTATTACAATTGTTGGTTTTCTGTCTATCATTATCACAATCATAACATTTTTTTTTTTAGTTTAGCTCATTAGGAAATTTAATTATTTTTCAAAAAGAGCATCTGGTCTGACCTGGGAAATGTATTTTTCATATTATGCACAAAAGTAATAAATATCAGACGTGTATTTAGGAGAATCAGTATATTACTATATTTACTAATTAAAAAATAGGTACAAAGTTCATTGAAATGTTATCACGATTAAGATAATTCCCTTTGTCTTGTTATAGAGATAGGAAATTATTTAAAAAAAGTAATCGTTATTTTCTGTTTTGGGGGTAACTAATTCAAGGAATAATTAGTTCTCTGAGGCCATGAAACAAATATGGATGAGACCAAATATAAAGTCAGTAATATTTGTTGGAGTTAAGGGCAGTGCGAGGGACGTGACGGCCGTGCGGGTAGGGGCGGAGGTTCCAGTTTGCTCGGTTCGGAACGTTGTGGGTTCGATTCCCACCTCCCCAGGTGGATGGCAGTTAAACATTCATTTTTCGACGGACCCGAAGAATGAATCTTGACACTCTAACCTTGGTTTGTACAAGGCGGCAACGCAGGTAGTCGTCAGGGTTGGCAAAAAAGACCACAAGGCACACTTTCAGATCTTGTTCCCCCCACCAAATACCAATACCGATACCAAAAAAGTGCAGTGCGTATTTAAATTAAAATATTAGAAATAAACAAAAATAAAGCTGAAAAATATACATCTAGATTAAGTGCGGATAGTACTTATTACTACATTAGCGCCTATCGTATCGATTAGTTCACTTTCTGCTGTTCTATAGGAATTTGTACAATGCCGCTAATAATGGACGGAAAAACTATGAATATTATATTAAAAGTATTGTTTTATATAATTTTCTGTTAGACATTTAAGTTAACTAAAATCTCTCTA
>NW_027105736.1:35066-43449 GCF_000696795.3 Halyomorpha halys
TACTGGTTGTATTTTTTTATACAGTTGTAAATATCAATAAATAAATTTAAAAAAATAAATAAAAAAAGTTTACTAAAGAATTGAGAAACGTATTAAAAATGCAACTGTTAATTATAATCCAAGTAATAACACATTTATTGAAATAAGTACGTGCTTAGGCTTAGTAAAGAACGAATTGCAAAGTTGTTTCAAAGGAATGACTTATCAGTTCATAAAGATCCGAGGGTCAGACGGAAGCCCAAGTGGGAGGATGGTATCAAATCTCAACTACCTGAATTATCAAAACTCAACTGATTGAGGTACAATAGTGAGTTACATACAGTTATAACGGACCTCCTGCCGTATTGTTAACAACCACAGCTAAGTTGTTGAAGCCAACAAATATTGTTCTCTGCTAGTTTTGCTTTGCTGGAATAAGTTTAATTAATACCACGTAATAGCATTTACCAAGCATTTCGCTCTGCTTATTTGCTTGAAGTCCCAATTATAACTTTACTAATGATCAGTGATAAGTTTTGATTTACCTGAAGCCGTATATATTTAAACAATAGTGGGCTTATAAATAAATGGGAGAGAATCAAATGTAATAAATAACAATCTTGAGAGTAATAAAGATGTTTTAATTTTTTTGTATTTACCACTGCGTAAGCCAAATATATGCTTAAATATTGACAAAATTTTAAAATGTTAATTATTGATGATTCAGTTCAGGAACGGAAGGAAAAAGAGGATCTACCCCTATAGGATTATATTTATAAAAAATGCAGGTTTACAAAGAAATTAGTTGAATGTGTTTATTTCTAACCACCAAATTTTGATAATATACATCTAGAGATAAACAAAATCCTTTATTGATTACTTATAAATTTTGCTTTTGTAGAAAGTAGAGGAAAAGTACATATTTTAACGGAAATTAACGCACTTTATTCACATGTTACTAAATAAATCCAAAACTACACCTCTTCCAGGATAACTTATATATTCGTTTTTTATAAAGATTTGTTTAATAAAATTTTAAATCAAATTAAGTTATTTTTTGTCCATTATTTTTCAAGATGCATTTCAAACATTTACTACTTCGCCAAAAAATTCAAAAATTTTCGTAATCACCTCGTTGCTTAGAAATATCGAAAACATGTGTGTTACTAGAATAATCATTTAGAACGAATTTGAGTTCAATTTAATTAGCTTATATTTCAGTCTATTATGCTTAGGCCCAACGCTTCTTTGAAAAGTAACCGATAAACAAAAAAAATTGAAATTTTCGAGAAACAATTTGAAGTAAGCGTTTAAGTTGTAATTATTTTTTGTATTAAATTCTAATATAATAAAACAATACACACTGTAAACCCGGATTTACATGAATTTACTCCATAAACATTTTATTATAGAAAAAATAAAAATATTATAATTACCACTTGAAGAATTTGTTTAGTTTAGGGTACGATGGTTTCTGACCGTCTGTTCGGGTAACACCCTTGATGGTCCTGCCTCTGAACTCTCCCCTGTACTCAGTTGAGGGGACATCTTTTTTTTCCTTCAGCGGTAGGAAAAAAGAAAGTAAAAAATGTGGAGTATAACAAAGTTAATACAATATAAGTTTAAATATGTTTTTTTGTTTATTAAAAAAAATGTTGAAAGGGATAGTTTTTATAAATCTTAAAATAAAAATTGTTGATCAATTAAAAATATATAGTTTTAATACAACATAGACATTTAATAATTTGATGCTTCCACTTGACATAAGCGACTTTTTTCTCTTACTGTTGCCTAAATTATCCTGACTGAAACGGGCTATTTTATTTCTGAATATACAAAAGAAAAAAAAAATTGCTTCAACTTCTATTTTTCCAGAAGAAAAAACTTTAAATGAAGTTACATCGGGACCTGCGGAAATTCGATTTTTCGTCTCACTGCACATCGAAATATTAGGTTTTTTCTTTCGGTTTAATTCAATCTAGGAAACTTTTTTCTTATCGTTTTCACGCCCAGCTGATTATACAATATAATTTTTTAAAAAAATTATAACTTAACCAACCCTGTTTGAGAAGTATTTATCTAATGAAACTTTGATTTTAAGTGAGCAAATACAAGTGGAATCAGTGGAATCATTGGCAATTAAATGGCGCTTTGGAGGGTAACGGAATTAAATCCTTTGGACTCTTCGCTACTTAGAGGAATCGGGAAAGTTCTCGACAGGTTCCAGACTCCTCCGTTTTGATCCCTTTGTCTGACATTATTCAAGTGATTATTATTGAAAACTGTTAGTGAAATGGATATATTCAGTCATTTATAAAGAGGTAAAACGATGGTTTCTTAAGTCGTTTTAATATAGAAAAAAAAGGTCCTGTTGAATACGAAGAAAATGTATTCAAGTTTTCTTTCTGATGATTATTATATGAGTTAGATTTGTCTTGTGTTGGGGACTGTCCTGTGTTGTATATGATGTAGGTTTCATATAAGATGCTAGTTTTTATTCAACTAAACGTACGTGAAGTGGTAAAATTCTGTTTCTACTTAATGATCTTTCTTCTGGACGGTTCATTGGTTGACTCCTCTCAATTTGTATTACCTAATTTACTCCTTTATACTCTTTTTGCAAGAAAAAGAAAATATTTCATTAACTTCTAAGTGCACTTCTCAACAGATAGCCCGATTTCATTATTGTTTTGACCTGAGGGTTCATTATTGTTCAAATATACTGAGAATCTGATAGGTAGCAGTATGATTTTATTTTATTTTTTTACATCTGCTTCCTAAAATATATTCAACTTTCTGATTGTCGTTTCTTATCGTTACTTCAATTATATCTTTAGAATTTTTTTTATTGCTTATTCAGAATGAAAGATGCATATTCTCGTCAGAAATTTAAATGATGAGACTCCTGCCTTCCGAAAGCACAGCCAACCCTCGAAGGTGTCTTTTTTCCAATGTTCATTATAGTCCGTGCTATAAAAAAAAAAGTTTGAATTGTGCTTTTTTATTCTAAATGTGCTATATTCTGTATTTCATTATTGCGATTGATTTAGGTGTGTTAAACAATTTACATACCCACTTACATATACATGTACTGACGTATTCCTGCTGTACTGTAAGTGCACCGTTGTAAGAGTTGGGTTTTACAAATAAAGTATTATAACTGCCTTAGAGATATTTCATTTCGCGCTATCCCAAATTCTAGCCCAGGTTTTAGAATTGTTATGTAACACCGTGTTAGGCGGAAGTAATAAAGAAGGATCTTTTCACTGTGTGCAAATACTGGCATCTTCAGAAAGGCCTGAATCCTAAACCAACAGAACTGTTTCTTCCAACTTGGGATCGTTCCAAAGTCTTCTGCCACATTTGCAAAAACGATCTTTCTCTCACTCACACGGCTTTCTGATAACATATATTACAGTTATTTGGTAATTTTATTTTAATGGTATTATTGTAATATTTTTTTTATTATCGGCGTAATTCCTAATTTAGACGCTTTTTGGTTAATAAAAAATATTTTGCATTGCATCTAAGATAATACTTTGATTGGTATATTAATAAATTATACAATGAATTAATTTTATGTATATATTTCAGCTCTTAGAAATACGTATGACAGTTTTAAGTACATAATAAAAACAATAAACAAATATTATGCTATTATAAGAAATTTAATGTTACACATATACACCCTACTAATAAAATTTATATGACATTGCTTCGGTGAGGTATAATCAATGGCAATTTATATAGTCCTCTCATTTTTTTTTCTTAATCAGGCAGAGTAGCTTTTTTAATTTAATTTAAAATATCCATATTTTATATTTATTAATAATACTTTAATTTGGATGGATCATAGACGTCCAACAAAGATTTATCCCTTTAATTTCTATAAGGATCCAAGTAAATATTTTTTTATTTCCTTTTTGCTTATGAATTTGTTGAGTCTTAGTTACTCAAGAATTTTATTTATACAAAAAAATATTGGATTTGGCATAGATATCAGCTGGAAGTTACAACTAAGCGAAAATTGCAACTCATTAAAAATACATGATTTTCTCACATATTCATACGAAGTTAAGGTATATTCAAATGTAACTAAATGTTAATTCAGTGTTTGTAGTTAATTTTTCGTTCTGTATTGGAGTACAAAAAGTGTGAATTTTGCTAGTCCATTATACTCATACTTTAGAATGCTTTTAAAAAATTATTATGGCGATTAAGATTATGACAATAGAATAATTTTAATTTATCCTACGATTAAACAATTGTTCGAATGGTGCACTGAAGCAGCTACAGACATACACTTAGTTTGTATACACTTTATATACTCTTAAAGATTCATCACATGTAGGTGGCAACAGACGCTAGAAGTTTTTCACATTTAACATATAATAAACATTCTGAGTAATTTAAAATTAAATATCAGACAAAATATTTCAGGCAAAAATTGTTATGGTGTAATATTTTGATCAGAAAGAGTGCATATATATAATGAATTTAGAATTGGTGGCATTTTTGTTAATTTTTTTTGTTTTTATATATTTTTCAATTTATTATATTTATTTTTAAATTACAAGGATTGTTCGTTAACTGGTGGGTGGAGTAACAGCCTGTCTGCTGACTGAGTACCAGATCAGCTGTTCAATGGATATATATCCCATTTATGGATGGAACCCATCAATAAGCAGTGTTGATTTGATGTTCAGAGCGAGTTGTTCTATCTAACTGTTGTTTGGTTGTGTGTGTGTTTTGTTCCTTACCCAAGACATAAATAGTATATATAAAAAAAAAAATGCACACTTTAAGGCGTATGTCCATAATCACATAAGTATGTAAATAGTTAATACTCCAATAGATTGTACATATTTATCTACCTCTTTTCTTAGAAAGATATTTTCCAGAATCAGCAACTGAAAGTTTTTTATCTTATCGGATATGCTATGAAGTCCTCCTGGTCTATAATTAATTCTTGTGTTTCTATAAACACTTCCTCTTCTGAGAGAATGTTGAGGCGTTGACAATGTTCCGTTGCCATGACATAGGCGTCGCAAACTACCAGGAAACCCCGCCATCACGACTTTCGTGCTTGTCATTATCTTCCTTCTGCTGGCATCTTGAGGTCCCTGTCTCATATATCTTATGTGATTGTAGGCATTTTTTAAAAATCTTATTGCGTTTATTTTTAAAAAAAGCGTATTTTCTTAAAAAAAAATTCAACAGGTTTGCTCAATTAATACATAATTGAACGTGATCCTCAAAAGTATTTATTAGTTATTCTGTGCCAAACTTGAGAGAAAATTAAATACTTTTGGTTACAATATTGGATTATATTTGTCATTGAGCTTTTGTAGCAGTGG
The DNA here is from genome assembly GCF_000696795.3 of Halyomorpha halys. NCBI lineage: Eukaryota > Metazoa > Arthropoda > Insecta > Hemiptera > Pentatomidae > Halyomorpha > Halyomorpha halys. The sequence goes on from NW_027105736.1 coordinate 40,403, forward strand.
TTCCTAACCTATTAAAGTTTGCGGACCCATAAGCTGGAATTGAACTATGTAATGCCCACTCTCTCACCTCAGAACCTTGTTGGAAATTAGGTTCCTTAAAAGTGCATTTTGGATTAATATTATTGTGTATTTGCCTTTTTAATCCTTTTTGATGACTAAACTTCAGGAAAAGTAATTAATAAAATATTTCTTACTGTAAATCTTCCCAAAAATATGTTAACGAATCCTCCTATGGCCCTCTTAAGAGTATATGCCATCATAGACCACCGTTTGGGAACTAATGTTTATATAATTGTATTTTTATTAGTTATTTATAATCAGTTAGGAAATCTGGTACTAAATGAATTTATAATCAGGTAAGAAATCTGGTTACAAAGTAAAACAACTTTCTCCTACATTCCACCACATCACGAAAAGTCAGCGTTGTGTTAGTGAAAAATAATCATTTTTCGCAAGAATTTGTTGCAAATGAAATTTCATGAATTCGATGGCAATGTGTTGTGCAGTAACAACATGAAGACATAGGAATCTGCTTCTCTTAGCTCCTATTAATTTCGATAAAGTAATCTATGTGTCATACTGATAATATAACATAACTAGTATCCAAAATATTTTATTAAAATTTACGATTTCCTTCAACTTACGCACAGATGTCATATACGAACCAAACAAACGGTATATATATATGAAATAGGCGTGATTTGAAATAATTAAAAAGTCATACATCATGTGCGATTGAAAATATATAATATTCAAGGAGGATGGATTTATGAAAAATTATTTTTGAGCTTTTTTGAATAGTCTTTAATGGTAGATAATAAACTGTGATTTCAATATTTACTTATTATATACATTGAAAATATTTCAATACATAATTTATTAAATGTTTTTCACACAAAAAACTTTTTCTTCGTATATTTAGTTTTTTTGTTAATTTACTTCTTATTAATTAAATCCTCCCTATTAAAATATTTGTTTCGTACATATTTTTCCACAACGTTTCAGTACTCTTCTATATTTTCATGATTAACGATCTTATCAATAATTACATTGTCATCTTGATTCCTATCTACAGTGGCAATGTAACTACAGATAAGATTGCTGACCCTGAAGATATAGGAGTACCGAAGCGGAGTGAAAAATATGTATGAAATAAAGATATTAATAGGGAACAGTATAATTTATAATTTTATAATAGGAATAATAATAATATAGGCACATCGAAACTGCAGGTTCGATGCCGACACCACCGATCTCTGTCAACAAAGGTCTGTCTAGTAACGCCCGCCACACCCTGAATCACACCCTCCTACCTACGCTTTGGTTTACCCCTCGTACATTTGCCCGTCGTTTCAGACTTTATTAACGTTTTAGAGATCCCTTTAGGAAACATTTTTTCGCCGCAATGCTATTACCTAAATTTTACGTGCCGGGTGAAATTCCCACAATTCGGCACTGAGCAGTTTTTTAAATTCTCCGGTGAACTCATCTTTCTTATGGCCGAATATTTTACGCAATACATTAATTTCAAAAACTTAACGGCTCTGTTCTTCTCTTTATGGCTACGTTTCGCATCCGTATAGAACTGAAGGAAGGGAATATATTGTAAATTCCAACTTTCACGAGCTCATTAATTTTGAAATCGAGAGAACGGCAAGCATATCTCTCCTTTAACCCGTCTTTTATTTCCTAATCAATTTCGTTTGTTCCTGTTACTGTAGACCCCTCTATACTTAATCCTCTCTAACTGCATTTTCTCCTACAGCTATGTCACCGAAATCATTGCCATTTCTACTGCTAACCATATGTATCTATATACATATATATAGTTTTTGTTCGTATTTAATTCGAGTAGTTTCTTCGCCCTTACCCAATAATACTAACTCATCAGCATATCCAATCACGGGAATTTAAATCATTTTGGGACTGCATTCCGTCCTCGTTCGGGCCCATTATCGTCCCACGGGAGGCGGACGTGGGGATGGTTAGTGAAAATTCTTAAGAAGTTCCTTTCGACTAAGTCAGACGGACTTAGAGAGAGGCCCCCCAGCCATGCTGAAGAATGTAACGTAGTATTGAACGCCCCACTAACATATTTTTTAGTTCATAAATTATAATTTTAATTTGGCAAAAAATCTTTAATTATGAGGAATGGAAATATTATCTTCTGATTGTATGTTTTATGCAATTATTTTTATATCGGGTTTTTAGGTTATACTGGTTTTATTTTCTTTGAACTTTTTAAGCTAGGGAAAGTAAGGCCATAACACCAAATTTATTATGCTATGAGATGCTGTATCATAATGAAACATTGGTGGTAATAGGCTTCGATCCGCCTAACTTTCAAAAAAGGTTTTAATGAAAAAGTCGAATTTGATATGAGATTGGTATCGATTCTATGGTTGCCTCAAACTGTTACCTTCTCGTACAGGTGCGCGATACAAGACATCCATGTCATACATCTGCTAATAAGTTAAAAATTAGTTTCTATCACACGTAACATGGAAATACTTTTCTGGTGGTTCTAAAACTAATTATGCTATAAGAAATTAATCAACAATCAATATTGTGTCGAATTTATTCCATGACATATTAATTCAGTTAAGGCAAAATTTATTTTGAAAATTAGCTAAAACGGTAGTATAGTACTTACTATACGAGGATGGTCTGAAAGGTTTCCGGCCGCAACGTGAACATGGCAGCACTCGTAAATAAAAGTAAGTGAATTTCGTTGTTCATCTGTTGACAGTTATCCACCAAAGTTTTAGCCATTTAAAACCCGCAGTGTTTTTGTAACAGTCGTTTGAGTGAATTGATGTGAGAGTTTTTTGAAAATGGACAAAATCGAGTATCTTGCTGTCATTAAATATTTGTTTTTGAAAGTAATAGGCCTAAGTAAATCAAAGATGAGTTGGATTCCTGTGTATGGGGACTCTGCACCATCATTTACCAAAGTGAAATTTTGGGTAGTGTAAGAGTGGCCGTAAGAGCTTGGGAGACGATGAACCTTCGGGACGTCCAAAAACTGCAACTACCGACGAAAACAT
>NW_027105736.1:44063-45310 GCF_000696795.3 Halyomorpha halys
CATACAAGAAGGTCATCTACATGTTACTGCTCTATTCTAACATAGTGGGGTTAAAATGTAAAAAAAAAAAGTACACATACAGGCATAGAAATAAAAAACAAAATATTGCTAATTTTGGACATACAGTCATAGGACTTGTAATTGTAGTATATTCGTGTATTGTATTGTAGTATATATATGTGGAAAAATAACTTGTAACTTTTCTTCCAAATCACAAACATGTTTTCTCGAATACTGGCATGGAACAGGCCCAATATAGAACCAAATAGTACTTCACAAATGTGATCCGTTATGTATAGTCATTTAAAAAAAGAAAAGTAATTTATCTTAAAATAAGATCTTAACAGTTAATTAGAATATGAATATAGAATGTTTTCTGAATAAATGTATTCATAGATAGATTGATATTTCATTGGTCATTCGTAGTATCCTGATGAGTCGAGATGAAATGGATTTTCAGATTGCTTTTGCAGAATAGGCAATCAACCCACATTCATTTAACATTGGTTTTTCTAACGATCCTTTCAGTAGTTAGAGGAGATTTTTTTTTTAAATTTTATATTTCTCTTGAATAAATATATAATCATTTTTATATTTACATTTACATATCTGGTTATAGACAGAAGAAAAGAACTAATAAAAGCCTCTAATAGATATACTTTATAAACTTTTAAAAAGTAATGTATACCTCCTTTCATGGTGTATAATTATGGGTTAAAAAATAATTCATTAACTGCTGCACGTTTCTGTATTTCATGAATTCAATTATAAAGCCACTTTTAAATAACCATCGTGTGCCAACATAGATAATATTTTACTTCACCAATATCCACTCTAAATTAATTAGAATATGCTAAAATTAGCATAAAACTATAGTTTCTTTTAGACATAACCTATGTGTCTAGTTGCAGAGATTATAAACTGCTTATTGTAGGGATCCTCAAACTTTTTTTACCTGCGGGCACATTTATTATTTAACAGTAATCCGTCAGTTGGCTTACACCAATGTAATAGTTTTGTAAGTTTTATTTTGTGATCTTATTCCATTGAATGTTGGATGTTATTAATAACATTTTTAAAAAGAAATACCATAATCAGTGTAAATACACCCGTACATACCGTACTAATTTAAAATATCCTGCACATATAATAAAAGTAAAATAAGTGTTACCTAAACTATCATTCAATTTTTGTTATCTCAAAGTAGAAAGCACTACAATAAATATGATAAACATAAAAAATTTATA
>NW_027105736.1:50120-50587 GCF_000696795.3 Halyomorpha halys
ATAGAGACCGACTATTCTCTGAAAGTGAGGTGAAAATTTTTTTTAGGAGTGAAACGAAGTTGGTATTCAGTTTCAGCATTTCAAGAAACCCTTACATACGAATTTTAGAAAAAATCGGAAAATCAAATTTTTTAGTTAAAGTTTCGCTCTACATCGGTCGGCTTTGATTTCTTTTTTTAAATCTAAAAAATGGAAATAACATGGAAATGGTTATACCAATCTATAGTAAACTTGGCAGTGGTTTAGGGCTCAATAAACTGTACCAAAGAGCCCAAACCGTTTCTAATTAAACAATTTAGAATCAGAGATAAAAATATAACGTGTGAATTTTTTCCCTATTAGAAACCCATATTTCGCCCTTATAAGGGCATCAAATGTAAATTTTGTCGATGTCGGCTGAAAGAATTGTTGTCTAAGAGTTGAATGTTGTCGAAAGTCAATTTTCAATTTCTACACCTCCGGAAACC
>NW_027105736.1:51920-54237 GCF_000696795.3 Halyomorpha halys
CTGTATCAAATTTGTTTGAAAGTTGGGGCGAAGATATTTTAGATTAGACCAAGATATGTTTACCATAGATTAAACTATAAAAGTATCAGGTTACATATAATCCTATAATATCTTAATTATCTCTGAAATTTTTAACTAATTAACGAAAAATTAATTATGTTTTATAATATATATGACTCCAACTTAACTATTTTGAAAATTAAGTCTGTGTCATTATCATAACACATGTGAATAAAATGAATATATTTTCTAAAATTGATTTTAATGATAAAGTTTATATTTTTTAGTTACCTCGTTCATATATCGCCGATATATTATAACATCTTTTCATTTCACTATCTAATCTGACTAGATTTACTTATGTAGATCAGCTTATGTAGACAGTGGCATAGAATTATATTGAAGTTATACAAATTTTCATTGATAAAAATTGACTACATGCAGAGTTTAATTACATTTATACAATAACGAAGTATATTTATACTTTGAGCTAATTTTATATTTTTACACAAGGCTCGATTTTAAGGAACATTCTGGAAAGACCTGTTTCCCCACTCGTGGAGAAAAAAACGGAATTACAGGATTTCACAAAACTCTTTTCTCAAGTTTCTCTTCATCTTCCATTATCTTTTTACACCAGTGACGTGTAAAAAGATAATGGAAGATGAGCCAGGGTGCTTTGCAATTGCAAAACTAACTTTTTGATCATTACCTTAACTAGTCAAAGAAAATAAAAGAATATTGGAAAAAAAAATCAAATATTTATGTAAAAAATCATATTTCTTCTGTAGTTTTTAAAAGTAGAAACAATAAAGAAATCAAACTTTTAGCTCAAGTAAATAACTTTTTAGCTTAATTTGCTAAATCATTAATACAGACCATACCTTTCTTCTGTGAATATTTGATGAATCGGCTCAATAAAGTGATATAGATACGAGTGGATTTAATCTCCTTGGTCTTCACAAATACTAAATTTAGTTGAAGCTCTTCTGCAATACCTTGGGGAAAATTATAACTTTTTGAATTAAGGTTTAAAATGAACTAATGGGTTTTCATTTACGGATAAAGCCATGCCAGAAGTTCAATTGCGAATATTCAGAAATTTTAGTTATTTTCAATAAACTTGAAATACTTATATTTTTATTCAGAAACATATATTGAAAAATACGAAATTTGTACAGTTATAAGTATAATTTATGAAGTGCGAAACGATTTTTAAGAAAAATGCTCCAAGATAAATTTATAAACAGTTAATTAAATTCAAATTCTTTTTATATTTATTACTTAAATAAGAGGTTAATTCGTATTTACCATTAAAAACTATTCTTTAGTGACTTGTGCATTTATTTATTTATTTGTAAGTAGAAACATAATGGCTTACTTTTTTTTTTTTACTTTTATTCACTTTTTCCAAGATATTTCTTATGTATGGGAGACTATTGTACCTTAGTGAGTATATTTTGGGTCACCTTTCAGTTTTTAACTTTGAGTTGTTTATACCATAAAACTGCGTCAAGACAAAATTTACTGAGTTAAATGAAGCCAACGTCAGAGTCCTTATCCATTTTTTTTAGTCTAATAGAATTTTATATTTATTTGCTGCTTATTTTTTTTCTATTTGACGGCTGCGTTTTAAATAACATTATACCACAACTTATTACTCTGTAATTAGCGATACCATTTTTCAATATAAAAATAAATCTTTTTCTTTCCGTACCCTCCTGTGGAAAAAACAAAATAATAAGCAAGTACATATAAATGTGTAAGATAGAGATGCATTCTTCTTTTACTCGTAGGTATTTTAAGGTGGATAGTTGACATCTACTGTATGCGGAGGGTCACAGTAAATTAGTAATATGGTGAGCGGGGAGGGTCCGCTTTGCTGATGTATGAAATAAGTCTTGGGTTTTAGAGAGGTTATTTATATATAAAAAAACAAAAAAAAACAAAACAACTTCAGTGATCGCGAGTATAAACGAACCTGAGTAAAAATGAAGACAAAGGTCAATTTTGGAAAAGGCGATATTTGAAAAGGGAGAATATGTTTTGGTAGATTTCAGAGAAAGGAGTAGATATATTAGTTCAATAGACTGGAAAAAATAATTTCCAACGATCAATTTCAATTTTATATTGGAAGAAGATAGTTGACCTATAAAGTAGATTGTTAGAAGATAATACGGGCAGTGGTCAATAAAAGTATTAAAATAGTAAAAGAAACTATTTATTGTTAACCAATGTTTCGCCGTATTTTGCAAGGCTTTCTCAAGGCTAAATGAAAAAACAAGATACAAACATTGTAAATTAACAAAACTATTTA
>NW_027105736.1:55543-62122 GCF_000696795.3 Halyomorpha halys
GCTGTAAAAACTGTAAAATAAACCTTAAAATTTAGTAACATTCTATCTTTCCTGAACTATACTTACCATGATCCGATGTGCTCGACATATTATAAAGCTCAACGCCCCGGAGGCTATAGCTTCACATATTATTCAATGGATTCTATTCAATCGAAATAAATAGGAGTCAAACAAAAGAAGGGTATTCGATTGGTAGGCAGCGGGGCATGGAGTGCTATCCAGCTCTAGCTCAGTCAGTCAGCCCTTTGACGGAGGATACGGCCAAATCACTGCCCTTTACAATTAATAAAAAGGATATTTATTTTGGAATAACCTATGAACAGCTAAATATTGAAATATGCAATTGGCAATCAAAAAAGTTCAGAAAAAATATGATATTTTTTTATTTAAAAAAATACCTTTTAAATTAAGATTTTTCAATTTTTATAAAAATATTTTTAAAAAATCTTCCTAAGGGTTAGCCTTTTACATATTACTATACCTCACTTATACCATATCTACTTCACCTATCTTTCTACCTTTTAAACCTACCTTGAACCTTGAAACGTTGGTTAACAATAAATGGTGATCTGGAAGATTATTGATTGATCGTGTTTATAGATGAATGGAATATGGTCTAGGTGCGGTCAAAAAAACTTAAATAGTAAATAATATGGCTTAATAAAAATAGTATAATTATTTACTATTTGAGTTTTTTTGACCGCACCTAGACCATATTCCAATAATAAATGGTTTTCTTTGACTATCTTGATACCTTTATTGACCGCCCCCCGCAATATCTTCCTACTATATCAATTTTAATAGTAAAAATCGAAAATTCTATTTAATGTTCGACGAAAAAGTCGAAAAAATATTTTAACTTGAGAGGGGAACAGTTCTGATAAAACTAAATAATAATGGAATTAAAATAATCGACTAAAACTGAAGGACAGCTCTGGTTTAAGTCAAGTTTTCATGTTTCAGTATTAATAAGGATTTATATACTGATTTTTGTATGATTTTTATTTTTTTTTCTGATTTTTGTATAATGCGTGCGTATATAGACGTATGAATTACATAGATTTGCAATATGTTTTCAAAAGAAGCAAGATTAGTTAATTAATTAAGATACTATGTAGAAGGCATATGGAAGTTCATGTTTTGATCAAATAAGGCTGCAGCCACCATCTTAAATTATTCCTTACCTTTCGGTCATTCTGCCCAAATATTCATTGTTTATTCAACGAATTTAGGTACTTATGAATGTGCCAGCTTTACCCTTGAGTGCTGTATGTGCTGAAGTTTGAGCGTTATAATTTTGCAAATCAAGACAACTATAAATATGGAATAAATTTCCGTTGTGATATTTTTAAAAATCACTATAATTAGGTAGATTTGTATGTTAATTTTAAATTATGATTCCGTAATTAAATACTTGATACAGTATTTTATTGACTGAAGGAAGTTTATATTTATCATATTAATTCTATTAAAATTAAAAAATGAACTCACTTTGGTTTCAGGCAGTAAAATGTCATTTTCCATCTTTTTTTCTAAAATTCTATTTTTTTTTCTATAATCTTTTATTATTTTTTTTATATATAAACAATTAGAAAAAAAGGTGATCACGAATTTTTAAAAAATGTAAACTTTAATTACTAAAATAGACCTTTGAGAAGATAGAATTTTTAATTATTTTCCAAAATTTTCTAGATATTTTCAGTCAGTAGCATTTAATAACTTTAAAACAATAATATTCTTCATGGTTGTAGCTAGTCGAATTCTCTAAACCATTCGAATATTATTATATTACCAACTTAACGATATTATTAATTTGTGGGTTACGGCTTTGCTGTGTTCAGGCAGCTCTGGCTGTTCCTACCTTCAGCAATCTCGTTTCACTCGGTTCCATGTCTTCTAATCCTCCTTGGCTGCCTTCTCTGCTGTCTTCTTATATTCTTCTTTCGCCTGTCCTCTCCCGAGTGCTTATCCTCTGTCTTGCCTTGCTGCAGATGTCCAACTCCCTCTTCACTGTCTCTCTATCTTTCTTGAATGCTCTGGCTGTCTTCTCCTTACCTCCAAAAAATGTTTCTTTCCCTCTAGTTTCTTTCTAGTCATCCCATTGGCTGATCTGATTTTGTGGCGTAGTCTGGAACCCACCTTAAACATTAGGTGGCTCTGCTCTTTGATATTGACCCGAGACATTTTACGCTTTTTACTTATCATGATATAGGCTCGCTGCGGTGTAATACCTAGTAAGTGTTTCTTAGGTACAGTTACTGTTTACTTTATTGGCCCTAATACCCTTGGCCTCACAGGTTTAAACTGACCACTTTTGACCTGCATGTCGGTCACTGCACTATTAGGTGAAAAATCCCGACAATGAACACCTATAATACCTGTTTAATTAAATTTAACTTCCCTTTTGCCATGATGGTATTTTCAATTCTTAGTATATACTAAAAGGGTAACTCGATAAATTAAGGGTTACTCGATCTAATTTGAGAATTTTTGTAGCATTACATGCATGGACCCAATCCATAAGATATGGTCTATAAGGACCTATAAGATTCAGTTATTCGACTTTAGATAATAATTTTTAATTTATTTTAACATTTCATGTCAGTATTTTATAAGTGATTCGTTGCTAAACAAAAGCTTTGCGAAATCAAGTAGAAAACTTTTAACTAAAAAAAAAAAAATCAATTGGATCCAAAAGAAAAACTTTTACAATTTTTCCTTATCTACGTAAGGTTCTTGTTTACTTATTTTGTCTACCTAAGAACTTTACGTTGTTAAATTTATTTATATATTCAATTTTAATGCCGCTGATACACTAAGGTACTATCGTTTCGTCAAGTATTACTCCAAATATTTGTCAAATGCAGGACGGGTATTTTTGCTACAGGTTTGAGCATAATGTTTTCTTTAGTTTTAGTAACTAAATTTAGTTTGACTAATAGCTTAAATGTGAAGCCATACAGATATTATCAGTACTGTTACATTTAATTGCAGGGGTTTACACTATTGCTTATAATTCTTTTTTTGAAGTTTTAGAAGTATCCATAACTGTTTGTGATATTTTGTAATTCTACGTCACACTACACCGAATAAGATAGATGTGTAAAGTTATGTTTTTAAACGTTAATCTGTTTAAAGTATGATTGTGTATTGCTTACAAGCATTTTTTTTATTTTATTTATTTATTGATATTTACAACTGTATAAAAAAATACAACCAGTAAATTTGATCATAATGACATAATGATATGATACAGGATGTAGAGAAACTACCCAGTAGTAGAACTCTAAAAACAGTTTACAATATAAGGTCACGAGGCCATCTTCTTTTCAGGCGCCTCGGAGGATTGCCAGGAATGGAAGAGGAAGCAAGGTTAGAAACGAGTGGGTTTGGGTGGTTAGGGAGTTAAGCAATTTTTAAAGTCTCATTTTGACTACAGGATTCTCTGGAACTTAAAAGATTTGATAAAAAAAAAAAAAACATATTACAGGTACTTGTTTTTTTGTGCCTTAATAATAAAATATATTATTCATTCGAATAGTTTGGAGAATTTAATTATCTACAACCATGAAGAATATTATTGTTTTAAAGTTATTAAGTGCTACTGACTGAAGGAGGACGAAGTCTCTCGATACTACCAGAAGGAAATTACGAGGACGGCTCGGGACAAACTTACTACGCGAGATAGTGACAAAATTGATACTGGTTAGAATATCATTAAGAAAATACATATGGAAACAACAGCCTTTTACGGAACGAAGAAAATTGATGTAAGAAGGAAGACTACTCTTTCTATTTTATGTTTAAATTTAGGCTTATAAACCAATTGATTGATAATACTGCCATTAAAATCCATGAACAACAAGCTGAGGTTATTTATTGACCAATTGATGCAATTCATGTATTGGCGATATCACACAGATATTATGATCTCCATAGGACATAAATTTATATACCCATATATTATTTTACAACTATAATTTATCCGTCAATAAAAAGTATTTATCAACCGTTCCCTGAATAACAATTCTCCGTAAAATGAACAAAATAAAAATCATAGCTTTTAAGGATTTTATATACATTTTTATTAAATATTAATTTTAATTGGTTGTTAAAATAAAATTTCAATTTTACATCAATTTAACCTACGCTCCAATTTGTGTTAAATTGTGTTCCTAAATATCGTCGGTGATCTTGGAGTCGTTGTTTAGGAGGACAATAAGCTTCATTATACATCTATGGAGCAAACTCTTCGGACCGAAGTATCTAGAGGTTCCATATTTTCACTTTCTTTTATGTATTAATTAGTCAGCTCTAATAACTATGGAAAACACAGAAATATTCCAGGTTCTCAAAAAAAAAAAAAACATTGTTGATTTTTTACCCAATAATAATTTTCCAGATAAAATTATAAATACATGGTAAATAATTTAACAGGTAAAATACAAGAAATACTCTTCTAAAAATTTTAGGTTCGCCCTTTTTAGGTTATACCAACGATTTGTGTTTAAAATTCAAAAAGAAAAAGCATTCCTTGCTATTCTGTTTATGAATTAATAGTTTTCTAAATTCAGTTTAGATTACTTACTATGGTTTTAAAAGAGTTTATTGAAAACAAACAAGTATTAATTATATAACTTTAAAAAAAACAAAAAAAAGTTCCGGAAAATCCTGATTTCGGATATAACAGACCTGAATGGACTGGGTTCTACGGTATTTTATGTCACACTGTCTTACTTATTTTTTTTAATAATTGGTAATGAACCACAGATTTCATCTACTTCAGTTTGAAGTTTAAAATTGTAAATATTCCGTAAATTATAAGACTACCCAGTGAACACCTTGTCATGAATCGTAATGAGTTCGGTGGAGGCGCATCATTTTTCATTTTCCCAGGTCTACGATGAAATGGTCCTTCTCGTTTGGGTGCTTCATATCTTGGCAAGATATTGGACGAACTGAAGGCTAGGAAAGAGTGGGGAAACATATACGCATTCATTGTGTGGTAGATGGAAAAAGTTGTGCTCGATAAAAGAAAAGGCAACTTCAATTTTCTCAACGTGGAGTAAAGTTTAGTTAGTTTGTCCGAGAAGTGATGCTGGTTTAAGTATTGAATAATTTCGGTACATAAATCAATAAAAAAAAAATTATTTCTTAGTGGGAAAAGCATGCAAACAAAGTAATTTATTCCTGGCCAGGTTTATTAAAAACATTACTAGTAAAGCATGGACAGTTAAGGTAGTGTTTCATTTGATTTTTTTAAATAGTACATAATTTTTTCTTGATTAATCGTGCACGCCCTATAGTAGTTATTAATATATTAGTTCATATTTGTTTCTTAGGTTAGGTTACTTTGCTTATGCATGAAGCATGTTTATTTTTATCATGATTTTATTTTCTTGTATTTGCAATAAATAGGTGTTTTTGTTTAAAGTGTGTTTGTTGATTTCCCTTGGAGCTCACCTAAGTAAAATACAGTAACAAAAAAAACGAGGTAACAACAAATTAATAGTTTTCTAAATTCAGTTTAGATTACTTACTATGGTTTTAAAAGAGTTTATTGAAAACAAACAAGTATTAATTATATAACTTAAAAAAAAAACAAAAAAAAGTTCCGGAAAATCCTCATTTCGGATATAACAGACCTGAATGGACTGGGTTCTACGGTATTTTATGTCACACTGTCTTACTTATTTTTTTTAATAATTGATAATGAACCACAGATTTCATCTACTTCAGTTTGAAGTTTAAAATTGTAAATATTCCGTAAATTATAAGACGACCCAGTGAACACCTTGTCATGAATCGTAATGAGTTCGGTGGAGGCGCATCATTTTTCATTTTCCCAGGTCTACGATGAAATGGTCCTTCTCGTTTGGGTGCTTCATATCTTGGCAAGATATTGGACGAACTGAAGGCTAGGAAAGAGTGGGGAAACATATACGCATTCATTGTGTGGTAGATGGAAAAAGTTGTGCTCGATAAAAGAAAAGGCAACTTCAATTTTCTCAACGTGGAGTAAAGTTTAGTTAGTTTGTCCGAGAAGTGATGCTGGTTTGGGTATTGAATAATTTCGGTACATAAATCAATAAAAAAAAAAATGATTTCAATGGTCCTGCATTTTTTATTTGAGACTTAAAACAGGAATTCTTTTTAACTGATATTCCCTTCTTAGTAGAATATTTTTAAAAGTATTATATACTCTACCTAGTTTTATCGGATCTGCGAAGATAATTGCTGGAGGCAATAATTCAAATATATTTATATTAATTAATATTTTAGTCCTTAAAACTTTTATTATTAGATTACCTTTCCAAAGGCATAGCGTGTTTACCAATTTACCAATTATGCATCTTTGTATAATAGTATTACCATATATATAACTTACGATTAAACTGGAAGGATTAATCAAAATAACAAGGGGTTCGTAGTAACACACAGAGTAATCAACACAAGAGTATCTCAACAACTGAACTTTTATTAATACAATCATATGGTATTTAAAACATATGGTATCTAAAACATATGGTTTATTAAACTTAATAGCTAATACTATTAGTAGTGGTTCTTATTGTTATA
>NW_027105736.1:63822-66944 GCF_000696795.3 Halyomorpha halys
CCTTCATATATTATATATCTAAATCGCTGGGTGGGTGAAGTGTCGCGGTGTGTGGTTGGCTGGTATCTCCTCATTGTGTCTAAGAGAACTGTTAATGTCCAAGATCTGCCTAGCATATTTTTCCTATCATCAAAGTGAAGACACTCTGCCCTCTGTTCTTCTCGAAACACCAATTTCTGCACCATCTCTGTTTAGTCCGAATCTCCTCCAGTTGGCAGGAGGTATCACTTTTTGGTATCTGCTTTCTCATTGGCTCCCAGTATACCCCCTAAGGATAAGTGATCAAGAGCGACAAAAGGTTGGGTTAGCCCATAATTGAGGCAGGTAGCCTTCTAACGGCTGAGGAACACCTGGGGGTTTAATTCCACTAGAAGCCCTAAGAGATTCCTAGGATCTCAATGGAAGATGCCCTCTGTGTTGACAGGTCTCAATTGTTCCTCTGTCCCTCATCATTTCAAGGGTCGGGTACTCAGGATCAATTAGATGTTCAGACAACGACATTTATAACATAATGTGGTTCAATGCATATCAAAATCATAAGTTATTGTTGTTAATGCTTTAAATTCAGATTTAAATTAACACTACTACTCTGACAAATTGTATCTGTCTCAGGATACCAGGATAATCGCTGAAGGGAATTATCCTAAAATTAGTTAATTAATTAACTTATTTGAGTCCCGCAAACCTATTATTATAATTGGATTCTTTTTCAAAGGCCTTTTCTGTGTTTACCAGTAACCAATTAAGTAACTTTGTATTTATAAAATATTGTTACCATTAATTATATAATATAACAAGGAGTGGTATTAGGTAATATAAAAGTATATAGTCGACATCAAAGTGTTTATTTACATTGATATGATTAGAAGAAATTATAAAATGATCCAGATAAATGGTTTCCCATAAAATATTGTTTACATTATGAATTGTTACCTAAAATATCTTTATAGCTTCTGATTTGGATGATTCGTGCAAAGGCACATCCTTTGCCGTGTGTTGTCGTAGGGATTTGGGAAATCGTGTTGTCCTTTGCCATGGGTATCGTCTCAGCTGTGGAGATCCATTTCTGAAGAGCCCTTCTTAGGACTTCTCCAAGTCCATGCTCTTTTCTACACCGTCTTCTTTCTTCTCCGGGCAGATCTCCCTCACGTTCGTTGAGTAGTTACCTTTTCGGAACCTTATTTCCTATTGGCTATCATCAGCCACGTTCAAGAAAAATACGTTACAAGGGGTGGTACATTTAGAAAAATGTTTGGTACAGGTGTTGTTTACAAACTATAATTGACTTGCCTACCGACAAACCCAGCAGCTAGTATTTTTTATGGATGCTTTTAATAGATTTGCCTAGCAAGGCCTTTTTCACTTGTGCCCACTAACCCCCTGCGAAGTATCCGGCACAGGTATGACAACACATATGGCAAAGACATTTATAATATTAATAATTGTTTATACCTTAATACATATAAAATAATATTTACAAACCTAGTTATCATTAAAATTATCGGTAGCATATTTCTATAGTACTGTATTACACTTAATTGTAAAAAACACGTGCAGTTCCCCCCATTCGACGTTGTGTAGCCTTTTAAATTTTCCTATTTCTCATGATAAGTATCAATACTAGTAAAATTAAGCGTAGAACAAAAACAGTGTAATGCAGTTAAACTGTATTTTATTGTACTTCAGATAGTTAAGGCTGAGTTGCATATTGAATTTTTTTTAAATTATAATCATTTAAATCATTGTTATCATGCGCATTTATAATATTCTACTCTACCTATTGTACATATTGCGTACATAGAAGTAAGATAAATCATTCTAAATATATCAGCACATTGATATGTAATTAATATTTCTATCTAATCGTAAAAAAGATCATTAAATTTTATGAAATTTTAAAATAAATAAGTTTTAATTTCATGTTTTAACTAAATAAATTAAATATTGACTATTTAAAATATTAAAATGTATACAAGGACTAAACATTAAGGTGTATTTCAGTTAATTTCTAAAAAATGCCTTAAGTTGGGATGTTAGGATATGAAGAGTTTTCATTCTTCGAATGATCTGAGAGAAGTTTAAGGAAAGATTTTATGAAAAATTAATAATCGTGATAAATAATTAAACCCCCAACAAAAATTATTTAAGTGTGGATTATTAAGAGTATCTGGATACATATAAAATAATTATATAATACGTATTATAATAATGACTTGTTTATTTTTTAGAACTGAATCTTCAACAACTAGAGTCATTTTATTCTGTACCAAGTTGACTATAATATTTAAAATTTACAAATCTCAACTATATGCAGTTTGTTAGAAATATGAATTTAACAACTTAAGCACCAAACAGCATTAAAACCAAAAACAAATTTAGTTTCAATACCAAAAAATGTTAGAGACAAAAATTATATCCCTATTGGTTGTTTTAAATTTACTGCCACGTACTGGCCAAGGTGGGAGTATCAATTCATCGATTCATTTCTGAGGATCGCTTGGAAATATATATTAACTGACTTTAATGGGAATCGAACCCACAGCGTGCCGAACCAGGCGGTCTTGGACTACACCCCAAACCTCACTACCGTCACATTCCTTCATTAACATGTACCAGCCTATTAAATTCAAAAGTTGTTAGAGATTAGTTAAGATTTACTCAGTTCCATGACGCTACCTCGGAAGAGATATATTCATTTCTTTCATCTTCTTATTAGAAAATATCTTCCGAAACTTAGAAACAAATAACGATAATGATTCTATAGATATTTTTGGATCTTATTTGTTTTCCAGATTACAATAACTTTATTAGAATGTTTCGAATAAATTTAAGTACAGACTCACTTTTTATCCCCCTACTCCATTTACAGTACTAACGATGATGAGCTTGGGATATTGCGTGAGCAGCATAGTACATTAAAGAAAGAAACAAACAAACAAAATGTCCTCATTAACCCTTTAAAAAGGGCGATAATCATTTTAAGGTGGCCTACGTTTATAAGAACTACATTATTACTTCAAAGCAGATTTATCTCATACCCTATCTTTTTTTTTCCTTTCTTCAAGTTTTACTATAAATATTACAATATCACTAATTACATTACATATATAATAGTACATATA
>NW_027105736.1:70239-81805 GCF_000696795.3 Halyomorpha halys
GAATATTAACAATGCATACAAAATTTATTTTTTCGATACAACGACTCTACAACCATCCAATTCAGGTTCAATATAGTTAATAGTGGCCGTAATTTTTAATACCTACCAACATGAAATTATTTAGATTAAGGACAGTATAAGCTTCCTTCAATAAAATACAGAGTGTATTTCTATAAATGATCCTGCATGAAATTGTTTTGCTTTCGGCACGAATTTCAATCAAAACAAGCCTTTAGCCATTTTCCTTAGTAGGTAAATAGAGAACCTCTTTATAATTGTATTACCAGATGTATTTTATTACTTTTGTTTTTAGTAGTATTTTTATAATTAAATAATTAGTTGTATTGTAAAATCGTATAGTTTAAACTCATAAACCGTTCCAACATCAGCTGAGACGGATTGCTTAAAAATGAATATTATGCATATTGCGTTTGTTATTTTTGCATGTTTCTTTGGCAACAATGTAGCCATTTGGTCGGATCCCTTTTGTTAAAACTTGCTGAGTATAATAAAACTGCATATTATGATAAATACTAACACGGTAGACTTATCCTTATTAAGATCATATAACACCTGGTAACTGAGTGTATCCTATTGCATACAGTTATTACCATATGTTGTTCGAGTTCCCCGTTAGATCGGGACAGAACCTTGATAAGTAAGTTGCTCTCGATTCGGATGAGAAGTCCCGGACAACTTCCTGACAGCACTTAATCAGTTTCCGCTTCATAGACCCTGCAGAAATCGGGCCCTAACTTTACTAACTCCTAACACATTCGAGAATATCGGATTACGAAGACTGCATGCCACTCCTAAGGGTAGTTTAAATTACGTGGGCTCATGCTTACTTAATGTTGGCTTAACTACGTATCCTTGGAGTAGGATACTAACATTTTAAACAAACTATGAGAAAAATTATCCGTGTCAGATAATATAGACATAAAAATTTGAATTTGATCTTAAAACAACTTCTAATCTAAATAGCTCCTGCTTAAAATTATTAGAACAGAGGTATTAAGCATATAAAATATAATGTTCACACGATTTATTATATCTAAATACGTAACATAATGTCTGATGTTTCCATCATTCTATTTACTTACTTTAGTAACGTCTTTGAATTCAACCCTTGTTTTTTAAGTAGAATTTTCATTCATAACCCATAAATGATAAAGTAATATAGTGTGCATATTTATTTTGTATTACTGTTTTATGCTTAATTTGTACTTTTTTATTTCAGGTAAGTGAGCGCTGAAGATTCATCAATGGTAGGCTTGATAAATACTTAAGTATTATTTTTTAATTAGTGTCGTAGATATTTTTATTTATTTATTGATATTTACAACTGTATGAAAAATACAACAAGTAAATTTGATCATAATGACATAATGATAATGATATGATACAGCATGTAGAGAAACTACCCAGTAGAAGAACTCTAAAAACATTTTAAATATATAAGGTCACAAGGCCATCTTCTTTTCAGGCGCCACGGAGGATTGCCAGGAATGGAAAAGGAAGCAAGTTTAGAAACTAGTGGGTTTAGGTTGTTGTAGATATAAAATTAATGTTTCCCGAATACGATATTGACATTGTTTTTTCACCATTCACTTTTTCATTACCTTTTATACAATTTTACTCATTGACTAAAATGTTATTCATAAATTTTTATGAAAGAAAAGAAAAAAATATAAATGATATATTGATAAAAAAAAGAATATTAAATACTCTATCCTATTAATTTTCTGGACCGATTCGTTTTAATTCTCGTTGGCTTAAAAATTAAAAAGAAAAAAAAATGACAATTGACATTAAAATCGAGATATTAGTTTCACTTAGAAGTGTACAAACGAGTAATAAGTAGACTTCTATTCGAGTCACTGTCTTGTATTAATGTCTACAAATTTACTTATTGTATTTATAAATACATTTTAGGGATTTCTGGTCAAAAAACGTATAGTACAAAAGCCCAGGAGTTGAAAAAAGTTAGTTATTTCATTCCAATTTTTGTTTACTTTAATGAAAACTAAGTATAATTACTAGTCAAAACTGGCGAATCTGTCAAGTATACGTAGGGGAAATAAACAATGCCGGCTTTTTCAAAACGTTGAAAATAATTATTTTTTCATTCGGAGCTCTGTATCTTTAAAACTACCAACAACAATAGAAAATCTAAGAGAACATTATTCAAATTAGAGTAAATTTGCTAAACTATAAGTACTTAATGAGCTATTTACGTTCAGTATTTCTCGAAATATAGCTTTTTAAAAAGCACTATTTAATAAAAATGTTGTACAGAACGTACTGAAAAATCAGTAGTAGTTAGTGAATTCATTTTGAAAAAATCTATAACTCAAAAACCATTTCAAGTACATTTGTCTGTTAGCTCTCAGATTAAAGCTATTTTAATGAGATATGAAGTAATTTATGAAGTTTATCATCGTAGGAGTAGTAGTTTTTATTATATTTGCTGAAATAAATTGATTTATAGTTCTTCGGACAAATTTTCTTTTGCCAAATTTATATTCATATGCGACTATCATAAAAACTACTATCCCTACGAAGATAAGTATATTAAATTACTTTATAGTAAGTTAAATTTCCTTTACTTTGAGTGCTGGCAGACATATCTGCGTCTTATGGATCTAGAGATAATTTTTTCTAAAATAACCCATTTTATACGAACAACTAGAAATTAACTGTTTGTGAATTTATTTTGTCAAATATCATAAAAACTACTACTCCTACAAAGTTAAATGTTATGAACTATTATAAACTACTATTTGAATTTATTATAATATAGTTGAGAAATCTAAAATTTTTCTTAAGATAGTTGTAAACATTAAAATACTTTAATATAGTAGAAAAGACCGGTTAAAATTATTTGAAAATTTAAAATTTAGTTTCCTAAATTCATCGTAACCAGGATATACAAACATTGTTATTATAAGTAAATATACATACTAGGATATACATTGTTATTATAAATAATTAGAATATCTCTATTTTTTTCAGTTCTGGGAATTTGTTTTTGGGTTGTGATTGGATTTAATCAGTAAATGTTGGTGTTGTAATAGTCGAATAAAATGTTTTCGCACGATTAAACAGATAGTATCATTGATATCGCCAATTATACTAACGATTCTCCTCTTTATTGTTTAACGCAATATCAAGTACGTAATTGTTTGACATGATATCACCGATATAGATGATAGAATCATAATGTCGCATGCATCTTATCTAGCTTTCTGATCAGATAATTAATACTCGTGCCGTAGCCCTCGTGGCTGAAGTTATGATGACCACTAGGTCCCCCTACCCTAGATCGATAGGGGTGGATCACTAATGTGTAACTCCATTTATCATCTGTCGGATTAGTCCGGTCGAGTATGCTCTGACGTTCCATCACAAGCCCCAATATTGGAGACAACCGGCAACACTCTCTGATCGCTCCAATAATTGACAAAGTGTTTTATCCCCTCCTGTTGCCGGGAGATTTAGTGAGTGTCAGTGGTGTTTTCAATTGAATATGGATGGATGAGTTGAAAATCCCCGACTATTGCTAAAGTCAATACACGATCTTACTCTCAACCTAGTACACGTATTTCTTTTTCTTTGTTTCCGAGGGCCAATAGCTCATCATCATAAAAATAACGAATCAATCAATATTTTGAAATAAGTTGGTATTTTGTATTTTTTTAGTGTATTTATTTTTATTTCCATTTTATGCATTAGTTTTAGTCATATGTTGGTATTGGTATTGGCATACGTAACTGGTGGGGGAAAGTAGTCTGACAGGTGGGTCTATTGGTCCTTTTTGCCAACCACTGGGCCCTGTTCCATAATGAAAGCTAATAGTATTGGTCCATAGTGCATGTATAGAAACAACGTGGTAATTACACTAATACTTCCTTTTTTTTCATAATAGAGAGAACTATTAGTGATATTACAAGAGTTTAAAAGTAATAAATTATAAGTTACTATTATACAAGTGAGTGTAATTGTATTACGTTAAATCGACAAGACTAATAGTATTAGTTTGTAGTTTATTATGAAACAGGGCCCTGGTGGCAACCAGAATTGCCGCCGCTTTCTAACCGACGTAATAGATTTATTTCACGGAACCGCCGAGAAATAAATATTAACTGCCCCAGGTGGAAATCGAACCCACAATGTTTTAAACTGGGTGCTCAGGGACATATGTCCCAACCCACAAGGCCGTCACTTCAGTGTTACTGTTATGTTAAAAATACAGTGTAAAATGGATTTTACACATCCGTGTAACATGTAATTAATGTATTCCTTACATATTAAAATGTAACTTAGTATGTATTATAAATGGATAATATGGAGGAACATATGGAATGCCAACATAAAAATTATTATAATTGGTATCGGGACTGTTGTATTGTAACCTAACCACCACTGTTAGGTATAATTCTTACTTATTATTGGTTTTTCATTATTAGATTCAAACTTGTTTATGATTTAATTGAATACTTATATTATGCATAATATTATTTTACGTAATTATTATTATTATCAATAAGTCACTTGATAATTTTTCATACATATTTATATTATAATATGAGTGGGTGAGAAGCCGAGTAATAAAATTGATTATTTTGGGAATAAAAGATTTATTTTTTCTTCCTGTGCCTAAACCAAATTTATGCTTCAGTATTTAAAAAAAAATGTGGAAGCATCAATAATTAGCTAGTAATTATAGATAATTTTAGAATTTTTACATGATGTGATGCAAGCAGAGAGAGATAAAAAAATTCTCTTTTTTTTTTTAAAGTAATCAATTGTATCTCTTGGCTTATCACCCACTAATATGATATCTAATATGATTACCTTAGAAAATATGTAACTTCATGTGTAATATAAATGGATAATGGGGAGGAGCATATGGAATTTCAATATAAAAATTACTATAATTTGTATTGTTGATGAAATGTGATAATAAGCATTCCAGCTTGAAATTTTTAAATAAAGGTATTGAAGAGGAAGTGTTGTTTTAAATATTTTCCTTGTATTGTATATACCGTAGGAAAAAATGTATGATAACAATGTTTATTAAATCTCGAATATTTCTTTCATTAAGAAAAAAAAATAAACTATAAAAGAGTATATACCTTTGGATCTCTAGAATTTGTGCTCCTGTTTATCTTTCATTTCCTCCTAATTTTTTTTATATGCCTTCGTAAAACGAGACATAATATAGTGTTATTGTTTCTCAAAGCAAATTATCTGAGATCCATAAAAATAATACATTATAATATCTGATTGAGAAATTTTTTATTATTATCTATATGTATATATAGTGGACCGTAAAAATTTAAATAAAAGAAGATGGTCAGGGTTGCGGTAAAAAAAATAACAAATAGTTTTAAACGATTTGGTTTTTTTTTTACCTCAATCCTGACCATCTCCTTATATTTATTTTTATTGATTTATTATTGTGATTATTATTTGATTATTTACTTTTGAAAGATTAGCCTAAAACGGGAAGGAGACTTTAAGATAGTTTAATTGAGCAATATTTAAAAGCGCCTGAAATTGAAAAACGGCATAAAACCCGCCACTCCTGCCCTCCATGGTAGCCTTCTTATCTGACTTTTTAACAGACCATCGTGCCGTTTTTCAATTTCAGTCTCTTTTTAAATATTGCTCGATTAAACTATCTTAAAGTCTCCTCTTCCCGTTTTAAGCCAAAAGTGATATAAGACGGTCGCTCCCCGGGGATCTTAGCGGGGTGGGTCCGGCGGGGAATAATGGCCTTGTTTTGTGATATGATCTTGGGAGATTTCGAGATGTCGTAAATCGACCAACCTACTCGCTAGAATTGTCTGTTTAAAAAGTCAGATACTGTGTCAGATGCAATATCTAAACTATATTGTTATTTAAAAATACGGCTAATTTATGTAGCTAAATGTCTGACGCTGTTATGTGTTACTAAGCAGGGATTTCATTGAGTAAGGATAGAGTTCGTTAATTGTTTGGTTTAATGATGTATATATATATTGTATCATCTGTGACGATACAACTCTTATAGAATCAAGGCCTCCCGCAACTCTGTTTGCAAGTCCAATCTAATGGTTGCCACTGCTCTTCAATTGCGGATTCCCAAGATAGACCTGGCATCCAATGCCACTCCATCGATCCATCGAAGCCGGGGTCTTCCTACTCTCCTTATCCCATATTTCCTTTCGTCCAGGATCATCCTACGAATCTGATCCTGTGCCATTCTTAATATATGGCCTGCCCACCGAATCCGTTCCAATTCGATCACCCTTACAATATCCGGGTTCTTGTAGAGGCCTGCCAGTTCAGCATTTGTTCTCATCGTCCAGATCCCATCAACACAAATCGGGCTATACATTTTCCTCAATATTCTCCTCTGGAACCTCAGGGGACCTGGGTAGTGTCCAGTATTGGGAGGCACAAGTGGGAACCGCTCTCACCGGGGTACAGCTGTATCTTGATGTTTTGGGAGATAGCCCTGCTCGTGAAATGCTTCAGTAAGCCGAAATAGCATTTATTTGCGGACATAATTCTGCGAGGTATTTCTGCTTTAATGTTATTATCCGCGTTTACTTGCGATACAGGATAGCTGAACTCCTTCACCCTTAAATGAAAACCATTTGATTAGTTCACATCTAGCTGAGGACCTGCGTGCATGTATTTGTTTTTGATTCGTTAGCCTCTAAACCCACTCTAGCCGCTGCTATATGGAGACTGATAAACGCGTTATTTAAATCTGCAAGGGTTTTTTCAACAATGTTTAAGTCATCGGCAAAAGCCAAAATCATAGAAGTCTGTTGAAGATAGTTCCCCCTACTTGTCATCCAGATTTCCATACCGTACTTTCGAGGGCCAAATTAAAGACATATATCGCTCTATGAAAAAACCTTTTCCTACGCAAAAATGATAAAAGTGTGACAGTAATAATTCTACTGATAAGTCCATATTTAATAAAAACGTAATAACTAAAAATTCTAAAGAAGTATAAAATATTGTTTTAGACTTTTATTTTTGCTGTAAACATCCCTACTGGCTATATATGTTTTTTATAAATTGTTAAATCAATATTTTACAAAATCAACGTCTATCTGAGGAGTAGCATAACAGACTTCAATAACCATTTAGCTCTCTTCTAATAATATTTTCTTTGATAGAAAATTTAATGACTGCTTAATTGCTCTAGAAATTGAATCCATCTACACACAATAACTTCAAAAGTCTTTTACCACGAGCACCAACTAAATTGCTGTCAGGTCTGTCATAACAAGCTAGCGGCCATGCCGAGATTAAATCTTTGGAATGAAGTTATTGCTAAAGCAGGGAATATGTTTGAAGTTGGAATTCTCAAAGAGTGCTTAATAACTACTGACACTGTCACACTCCTCACAATCTCTTTTTTTGCGGTATTTTTTTTTATTTTATTACCTCTGAAGTTATTGGTCTCTCTATTTCTAAACCAGAAATTTCAACATTATAACTGACACAGGATGTTTAATCTAAGTTATTTCACAACGATCCGAATAATTTATTTCTTTGCATTATATGTTTCATTTTTAAATAAAATTTTAACATTTAACTGGGAGAACATTTTGTACAATATTTTCGTAAACGTATTTGTTGCACAAATAGTTGTTTTTTTAAAAATTATATTGGCGACAAAAAATGAAGTAATTTCAGAAGTATCGGAAGGAAAAGATTAACTTAAAATATTTATGTAAACTAAAGTAAAAATTGTAAAATCTTTTGATCTGCTACGGTTTTGATCAGCGGTTTTATTTTAATTTTATTTTGACACGTCACCCTTTTAGGGCTAGAAAAAATACAGCTCCCTTTTGGACAAAAAAAAAAATTATTGCACTCTTGTTCAGCTAAAACAAATTTAAAAATGTCGGTACAATTATCCTTTGGTTGTATATGCATGAAAAGTATATTATTCATGGTATATTATTCATGTATTGGAATAATACAAAAACCAAAACGACCCGAATAGCAGGAATAGAATTATATGAAAATTGACTCGATATATTTAGCAAAGCTAATGAAACTTTCAGAAGTTTAGGTTTATATCGTGTCTAGAAATATTGTCGGGGAAATATTGTTGCTGTAAAAATGACTGTGACCACAGGTAAATCGTTAAATATAGTTTTTTTGCAATAAAAATATAATAAATTAAAAAAAAATAGTAACTTCATTAATGGATAAAAACAATAATCATATATCACATAGTTTACAAAAAAAAATCAATTGAGAATAACCGATAAACAGAAGGGATAATTGATTCCTTCATCGGCAGTTGTCAGTTTGGATGTCAATCGCCAAGGATACTGCGCCGGCCCTAATTAGCAATGAATGAGGCTAGGCAAAGTGACAAGAACGCTGCGTACACCAAATGAATCTATGGTAGAAAGATAGTCCGGGTGGCGGTAAATAAAGGTCAAATAGTAAAAAAAAAACTATTTATTGTTAACCAACGTTTCGCCCCACTTTACATGGCTTTGTCAGGGCTGTCAAATTGAAACAAAGATAACAATTGTATAGTTTATGTCCTTTTGCAATCTGACAGCCCTGACGAAACCCTGCAATGTGAGGCGCAGCGTTGATAAACAATAAATAGTTCTCCTATATACTATTTTGATACTTTTATTGACCGCCACCCGGACAATCTACTTCATACTACTTCCTTCCTCCGATACAACTGAATTTATAATTTATTAGTACCAACATCAGCACAAACAAACGGTTTATTTATTGAGGGTATACACTGTAAAATAAATAAGAACGAATATTAACCAAACTCTAAAATTTTCGCGCCAAACAAACTTTCAAATCGCTACATAGCTAGCCGGGGAAGTAAAGTCGTAGGGCATATTGCCTGTTAAGTACTGTAGTGATGAAACTACAAAAAAATAATTTTCGAGTTACTACAACCAAGTAACATTAATCAAATGAGGTCTCTTTTAATTGTACCATGGTCGAAAAAAGTTTATTTCAGCACTTTGCCAGCATAGTGCGAAATACGGAGGTTCCATAATAGTTTTGGTCGAACATATTTCTTGTAACAATGTTTTGTAAGCACTCTTAAAATTACTGAAAAAAGAGACAAATATAAGAAAAGTTGGCTGGGGTGCGGTCAAAATAAGACACAAATAAGTAGATATAGCTTATTTTGACCGTCCCCCCAACCATCTTCTCCTCGTATAAGTCATCCACAGTCAACTATCTCCCATAATTATAAGAAAAATTGTTGGAAGTTAATTAATTTTATAATTTTGTGCAAATAGGCAATGTCTTATTTTTATTCATGCTATTTATTGCATTAAACCTGTTGTTAACTTAAGTAATATTTTATGTAACTTGTTTACATTTTGAATATAAGATGGTCAGGGTTGCGGTCAAAAAAAGAACAAACTAGCTAGAGAGAAATAATTTATTTATCTATGCTGCCTAAATACATCAGGTTGCTATCTCACACAGCATACTTATCAATCCGTAATCCGACATATATAAATTACACATATATGGTATAATCAGATATAAAGAGATATTATAATAAGATATAATAAACTTTTCTTTTTCCCTACAGTTTCCTTTTACAATCAATTTCGGTCTGTACAACAAATACAAATGTTTCAATTCATTCCTATTTTTCTTTCTCATTTCTGCTCCTCCAATTTCACCATTTCACAATTTTTTAATTCACCCGATCAACAAATTCGCTCTCTGGAATTCACCCTCCTAGATCCTCTTCAGTTACCCGCTAAACAAATTCAATATTAGACGGCAATGTGAGATCCGACCATCGTCATAGTCACAGCAGTAGATCAGTTTACCAAAAACAAACAAATAGATACATTTTACGAGAATAAGACTAACACATAGATTCAAAGGAAAATATAATAAAAAGCCGGTTACAGGAAACACTTGAATGGATAAATAAGTTTAAAAAAAAACAACAACAAAAAACAATAGTACTAATAAAATAAAATAATTTAATGAATAAATACGTTAAAATACACAAATAGAGAGGTCAACATATTAAAATAAATAAATAAAGAAAACAAAGAATAATCTCCGAGCTTGAGCATACACCATCACCTGCATTCCCATGCAGGTGATGGTGTATGATCCCCAGGAAGTCCAAAATAATATTTTCCGCCTTCTAAGAAGCTCCTTGTTCTATCTGGTATTGTTCCACGAGATCCAAACCAGGGACCTCTCACGGTGAACTATCTCTTTCCGAAGAGTCTCACGGAATTTTTCCTCAAGGAAAGGGACGCATTTTTCATATATTTTCTTTTTTTTCCCTTTCCACTCCACCTTCCTGTTCGAGGTCATTACTTTCAAATCTTATCGTCGGATCCGTGTCTCCGACTTTTGTAAAAGCGACAATATCGGCATATCTTATGGATCCGTCGGTGTCAATACAATAGACCTCCCCAAAGCACTGCCCCATTTTTCAGGGCTTCATCAGGGCTGTTCAAAGCGAAAGGTTGAACAAGGTTTACATTTTGATTTTTTAAGATTTAAGATAATCTGGCTTAAAGGTTTATTTCGTGATATTACATATTTAAATGTGAATTTTATATTAGGTATTACCAGGAACTCTGGTAATGATGAAAATAAAATATGAAAATAAATTATGAAAATGGTAATATGAAAATAAATGAAAATAAAAATTATTCTGCAGTATATATTTCTACGGTGGAAATAAAACATCCCTTGAACATTTTATTATAGTCCTCTATATTTTAAAATATATAACTAACTATTAAAATTTAATTTATTGAATTATATTTGATGTTGGATGTTAGGTATTCACATTTTTGTTCTAATTTGATATACTATCAATAAAATCATTTAAAATGTCTCTTCCCCAAAAAAGCGTACAGGGTATTTTTATCTGGATAAAAGACTGAATGATAAGCTAGAAAGCTCAATTTTGTTTGACAGCCAAATTAGATTTGAGCCTTTCCCGACTGTCCCTTTAGAAGAAAAAAAAAGACAATTCATTTACACTGTCCATGAAAAACCCCAAAAGAAATAATTAACAAACTCCTCGGGAGGAAAAAGGAATCCCCAGGCAACAGCTTTTGCAATTAAATAACTGATCTAGCTAACAAGACGAAGGTCCTTGCTTTAAATTGAAAAATTCTTCAAATAGTTAACAGAAAAACTAATGAATTCATAAATAATTTGTAATGAATTACATTTGTACGTAAGTTATTTTATTGTTTAAATTTACATTGCTACAATATCGTATTTATATAATAACATATTAAATGAAATTTAGTTTAAACTACGACTTATATGAATTGGATTAGGAGTCAGATTTTTAGAAAATTTAAAATGAAATTGATATTATGGAATATATATATATATAAGTTAGCTGTGTATATCCTCAGGACAATAAACAAGAACTCTGTCCTAGTAGGATTACTGATCCCTAAGTTTAACAACAAACCAAATACTATATATATGAGATGTATGTGATAATAAAGCCAGTTGTTAAAGTATCTTTGACTTGTTACTCTGCCCGAAC
>NW_027105736.1:81940-98296 GCF_000696795.3 Halyomorpha halys
CATATCCATAATAATTTAGGTTCAAATGACTGGAACAGTTATAAATTTATTTGATAAAGTGTAGTGAAATAATTATCCGTGTTTAAATTACTTTACATATAATCAATTATAAGTGAAGAAATTTAAACATGGAAGATTTTTTCACTACACCTTCTCTTATAAATTTATGATATCAGGAGAAACTAATTTATGATTTTATTCATGATGGAAAACTATTAAACACTTATATTGACAACTCACTTTCTTTGCCTGTCTTTGTTGCTATGTTTTCTAAATTTCTTAATATTTCTGTATAAAAAATATTTAAATTATTGGAATCTGCTTCATGATTGACTGTACATTCACTATTTTCAGTAATTTATTATTATAAATTATACTTTCATTTTTTTCGTCTGAAAGCTGACCTCATTAAAATCTAGTTACTTGGCGTGTAAACCAAGATAACTATTTAAAAAATGTTGATTTGATGTTAATCATTACATAGTTAATTAATGTTTCTAGTCTACTCTTTTTTTATATCATTTAGTTTTGTAGTTTCTAAGTTTTTATTATTATCAACTGAACAAGTGTCATCTTTTTTACAATCTGACAGCCCTGACGAAGCCCTGCAAAGTGGGGCAAAACGTTGGTTAACAATAAACAGTTTTCTTTTACTATTTTGATACCTAACTATCTTCTTACAATAGGTTCATTTGGTGTACGCAGCGTTCTCGTCACTTTGCCTAGCCTCATTTATTGCTAATTAGGGCCGGCGCTATATCCTTGGCAATTGACCTCAAAACTAACTGCCAATGAACGATCCAATTATCCCTTCTGCTTATCTGTTATTTGCAATTGATTTTTTTTTCAAATTATGTGATATATGATCAACGTTTTTATCCATTAATGAAGTTACGTTTTTCCATTTTTTTAAACATTTTATTTAAAAAAATTATATTTAACACTCTACCTATTGTCACAGTAATTTTTACCGCCATAATATTTCCTCGACTATATTTTTTGGGGACGATATAAACCTAAACTTCTTAAAGTTTCATTAGTTTTGATAAATATATCCAGTACGTTTTCATATAATTCTATTCCTGCTATTTGGTTATAGTATTATTAATTTATTTTTTTAAAGAAACAAAGTGACTAATCCGCATATTCTTATACATAGTAATGTAAATATTATAGTCAGTCCTATTGTATCTTTATTTACTCCTCAAAAACTCCTACAATATGAAAAAATGTGTGATTCTTCATTAGTTCATGTTTATTCAATGTATAAAAAAGACTTTAATATTTTATAATATATAGTTGAGCTGTAGGCAATTTAGTTTTGGTTTAATTGTTTCTATTTATGCATGAAGCTCTGTCTCATCTTTATGTGTATATAAATGATTGACCATATTTTTCAAAATATGAAGGAGTTGGTTGGAGTTGCAGTTGAAATGAACAAAAACAGTTAAAAACTATTTCTTTGTTTTGTTTTACAAATAAATTTGTAACTATTTTTTCGTTCCTTTTGACCAAACCCTCGACCATCTCATTCATATTTTAAATATATTTATATTGTAATATTAGTTATTTGGTACAAAAAAAATACCAGTCAATTGTTTCTTACACAGGAATGTATAATATATAATAATCAATCATTCAAACGTTTTATATAAATCTCATTCGACTTATACATTTTTTTTGTAAACCGCATCCTACTAATCTTTCTTTTATAATTGCTTTAATCCATTCATAACGTTAAATATGTATTACTATATTTCAATACTTAATATGTTAGTTTTTTTTTTTGATAAAATTAACTACTATTCAGTAACCTTATTATATGAAGAAATAAAATATATCTACTTTACCTATAATATATCTGCTCCGTAGGCAAAAGAATAAATTGTGATAACTTTTAGACCATGGAAGATAATTGTATTAAAACGTCCTGAAGTCTAAGACACCAAGTGGAGGAGTTTGTACCGGAATCCTACATTGTCAGCAAATACCCCCGCTGTTCCTCCCTGGTCTGTATAAATACCAGTCCTTTGTAATCGCTATCCGTTTCTGCTTTCACTACTAGTATAAATAGCGTTTAGATCATTATACTGCTCTACTTCTAATTAATTATTTGATACTCTTTAATTACAGTTTACTTGTTACTTTAATCATTAGAAATTCTTTTGCTGAAGCTTGTAGGTGTAGGATAGTCCTACATTTGTTTTTCTTGCTTCAAAAAAATAAGAAAAGGGGAATGAATTATAAAAAAAAAAAATTACCGTAATTCTTTAAAGACGAATTAATATTTTTTGTTAAATTAAAATGAAAACATAAGTCTTTTGAGTTTATTCTTAGCATATTTTAAATATAGTAGAACTTTGTTGTACGCTCCTGTTTATAACGATTTCCTGACTTTGTGCTCGTTTTACCATGAAACTTTATTCGTTACATTAACCCAGTCTTCCGTTTATATCATTCTAAAGCAGGTGTTTTATTGTAAGTTTTTTATGAATAAAAGATTGAATTAAAGTTTTAAAAATGGTGTCGCAATATTTTTGAATTAATATGTTTTCTTTCCATTAGACAAATAAAAAACAATCACTTTTAATTTAAACTAGATTTTTTGTTTTATTAAAAATTATGTGTTTTTTTGTTATATAGTGTTATTCAATTAGGTAAAATAAAAATATATGTCGTTTAAGTAATGCCCAAGGCCTCTTTATAATCACGCCACTGCCTGTAGGAAACAACTGGTGTAATTCCACGAACGTAATTCTAAGGAATATTCATGTATTTTTTTTGTTATATCCAAATTTTTATTTTTACAAATATGGATACAATTTTTTCAGGAGTTGCTTTATGTTTGTTTTGAAAATTGTTCACGAAAATCATTCTTAATTTCTGTAAAAATATATTTAGTTAAAAAGTTGAATAAATAAAATTTAATTAAAAACATATAACCTTAATTGGTGATCATGATGTATGCAAAGATCTAAAAATTGAAGTAGAGGAAGAAAATTAAACTAAACGTTTTTACGATTGTATCAACCGTTTTCTGTGACACTCAATGGGGGGAAGGGTTTCTGGTGAAGCTATTCTTCAATAATGAATTATCAAAAAATGCAGACAAAAAGGTTGAATGCGATCAAAATGAGATAAGATTTAATGTGTATAATTAGTCTAATTGATGATGAGTATGATTCAACTGTAATGGACTCAGAAGCATTCACTCGACGTCGAGAAGACAAATGTGATTGGGCTGTGTGATACTCTCATATCATTTCAGCATAATTATCTATATGCTAAACTATACAACTATTTATTTATTATTTTTTCTGAAGATTATTGTTTCTAATCTGAATTAGTGTTATTACTTCAACTTGATTTTTTTTAATAATATATTTATTGTTATTTACAACTGTATACATATATATATATATAACAAGTAAATTTGCTGTACGTGACATGATACAAACATGTGGAGAATCTAACCACTGATAGAACTCCAATAACATTTCTAGAGGATAAGATCTCGAGGGCATCTTCTTTTCAGACGCCTAGGAGGATTATTAGGTAATGAAGGAGAAGTCAGGTTAGAAACAAGTGGATTTGGGTGGTTGAGAAGTTTGTTATGGGAGGAACGGTATCTGGTTCTGGCCAAATCGGCAACATATGGAACATTGAGGTCCTGATGGATGACTTTATTTGTGACAAAGTAAGGAGCATTAAGGATTTTACGAAGGATTTTGGACTATAAGGATTGGATTCTGGAGGAATTTGATGGTATAGTGGAGCCCGAAAGCTCAACTCGGTATGTCCAGATAGGCCTTATAATAGTCATGTAGATCAGTCTTTTGTAATGGATTGGCAATTTAGACCGTTTGTCTAGTAAATGTTGCAATAGTCTGATTTTTTTTTTTTGCTTTCACTTACCTATATTGTAAGAAAAGTCTGTGATTTAATAAATCTTAATATTTGTTCCAATAGAAAAAGGAGGTTTAACGTAACCTCGATTCAAATCACAATGAAGTGAACCGAAAACGGTGTGTGAACAACCAGTCTCAGAAACGATAAGTTGTACAAAGCTGAATTTACCTATTTACGGTAATTGTATAAGATGTTACTGCAACATTTTTGCTAAAATCGACTTAACTAGAAGTGTTATAATAAATATAATATATAAATATAGATAATAAGGGATTTTCAATGTCAGATAGGTTCCATTGTTGTTATGACATCAGTAATAACCGATAGTTGTAATACTTTTTTTATTATTTCCGCGACAAAAGACATAGTAGTTTTTACCTAACCGACAAATAGAAATATAGAGGATTGCGATCGTGAATAGTAACGAATTTTCCGTTTTAATATGATCAATGATTAATTTTAACTTAGATATTACTTAATAATAAGTAATGTGTTTTAAGTAATAATAATAAGTTATGTGATGCGTGCATTGGATCAAACTTTTATTGCTTTAATTGCATTAATGTAAAGAGATATTTCATTCAAAGTTGCCATTTTGTTTTATTTTTAATTTTAATTTATTTAATATTAGAGTGCTACCAATGGGTAGTTTCTCTACACGCCTGTAACACTCAATTACTGTAATAACACAATTTAACTGAGATCAGATTTACTAAATGCCTTATAATGTACAGTAGTAAATTGCAATAAATAAATATTAAAAAAAAAAATTATTTAACAATGAAATCATATCCATGGTTTATGTACCAGATTTTTAATGTTCTAGATGGAAAAATTGTTTTTTCATCAGTAACATTATATAATTTGAAAACTTTATGTACGTAATCTAGACCAGACTCAGAATCACTACAAACTAAGTTTGCTTCCATTTTTCCCGATGCCTCTACAGAAATAAAATATGATTAATAAAAGCATTACATGAGAATCATAATTCAATGTGAGTACTACCTTTTTTTACTGAGGGTATATGAAGGTACAACTGAAATACTTATATGTTGGTTGAGATGGCAGTTCTGTGGGAACTATACTTTAATAGCTTGAGGTGAGGGGCCTCCGCGAGATGATTGACGAATATAACCAAATAATAAGAATAAAATTAAATGACATAAAGAAAAGAAACAACAATAAACAAGATAGAGAAGAGAAAAATATTAAATAGTAAAAGCAGGCGAGAAGAAAGGAGAGGAGAGACAAAAGAAGGAAGTTATGGTGGGGTTAAAAGGTAATGTTAACAGGATTGAAGGGGCCCTTCCTGCCCTGCTACCTCGCAGGAAGGGGGGACGTGTTGAGTGTACGGAAAGTTAAAAAGAAGTGCTATTGTACTATTTCTAGTTATAGTTTGTGATGTTTGTGAGCCATTTTATGTCTCTTAAGTCATGCACCTCTAGAAATTTTTGGGTATAATAAGTGTATTAGGGGTGCACCGTGTAGTAATGATTGTATCATTATTGGTTTGTATATAAATAGTTTGAGTCTGAGTGAGAACCCTGTTGAGATGACTAGGTGTTTAAGTTGAAAGAATGCTGACGTTACGACCTGTGTGCCATGTTCTCTGTGTTATATGTGTGCAGTGAATAAGAGGATAGACTCTAATTTCATAACGACATAAGTGAAATGTTTCTTGGTCTGCATTGTTTATTCGTTTAGTTTAGTTCTCTGTTTGAGGATATCTTATCTGTGAAAGTGATGTCGTCAGTTTTTCGAATGTTGATGTTAATGCTTATGTCCCGAAACTATTTAGTCCGGTTAGGCTGCTTGTGGCCCCTTAAGGTCTTATACTGACTGAATATACAACTATGTTAGCAGCATTTGCAGAGATTTGGAGTCTGTCTATCTTCATCCGATCTATATAGGCAGTGTAGATGTTGAATAAGATTGGCGCAAGTACCAAGCCCTGGGGAACTCTAAGAGTAACTGGCTTTTGAGAGGAGATTTCAGTTTTAACCCGGACTGAGAACGTCCGGTCCAATTGTTTATTGAAGGGAATTAGTGGGAATTCGTTTTAGAAATTCAGAATTTAAGGCATTTCTATGTCAATGGTGATAAGAGCTAACTTAACGATATTTAATTGTGTATGAATATAACTAGCCTAATCAACAATCATAACTGTTAGAGCCGTTTTCGAGAAAATATAGTGTAAAATCGATGAGATAAAGTGGCACTTCAGGTTATTTGGTTTGAGCAAAAGATGTGCATTAACATAAATCTTGAACCAAAATATAAATATCTTAAAACCTATTAAATTACAATTCAATTAAAATTAAATACACTAAGTACGATTATAAATATTTATATATTTAATAAAGCCAAAAGATTAACTGAGATTCTCATCTTCGAGAGTTACTTGCATCTAAATTTGTCAAGTATACTGTTTGCCGTATAAGAATTTTTTTTTCCTTTAAAAATGGCAAACTCGAGCCACATAAAATCTGAACATTATTACATTATCGTAAATTCAACAACTGAAAAAATAAAACTTTTAAGACAAAACTAGGACTTGGATCACGTTGAATTCCCTTATTCAGTTTAGTATATTTATGAAAACTGCTTCCACTTTTAGTATTATACATCATGAAATGTTTAAAAATTATAAAAATTTCAATTATATGTATATATATAGTGTGATGTTCCAATTGGTCATGTATTTTCGGGGAATGGTTATAGAGATTAGAAAGCACATTTACTGAGATTTAAATTAAATGATAACAAAATAATAAACAGAAAAAAAAGTACTGAAAACTACTATGATATAGTATATTCAAATTTGTGATATCGTTTTCAAGATAAAAATAATATTTATTTTTCACTTTAATTTATTGTAATGATAAAACAGTTAATTAGGGACAACAAAACAAAGGTAAGTTAATAGTAAGACTCTTATACTTCTGTAGTTGTTGTTACAAGTGTTTTATTTAACTTTTGTTGGTGTGGTGGTTGTGTTTTTGAAAAATGATTAGTGTAAATTACCTCACAATGCCCATTATTCAGGTATGATACATTATATTTTAAAATATATTTATATTATATATCATTGTAATCTGTATTACATTATCTTATA
Organism: Halyomorpha halys; assembly: GCF_000696795.3. NCBI lineage: Eukaryota > Metazoa > Arthropoda > Insecta > Hemiptera > Pentatomidae > Halyomorpha > Halyomorpha halys. Next base: position 88,968 of record NW_027105736.1, read on the forward strand.
ATTCATCTGCTTTCTGCATTGATGATCTTTAAAAGCATGTATGTGGTATGATTTGTAAATGAACTATTCAACCTATTTTTTTTTATTTATTACTTCTTTTTTTGTTTTTTAATGGCCAAATTTGTGAAACTTGGACTCAAATTTAATTATTTAATGATCTGTAAGAGACCTAACACTTTATTTTCGGAATATTCTGATAATAATTTATAGATACAGTTTTTTCTTTTGATTTCATTTATTGAATTTTTCATTAACTTTAATTATATATTTAATAGGTACAATAATTGATAAATAACAGTGGAAGACCATAGATACCTTCGTTAAATTATATAGATTTTTTTCCACTCCCCTTATAAAAATGTCCGTACTAATCGTCAACTATAAAACAGGAAAAGGCTATCAGAGGGATATAGGGTGTAGGGTTGCCAAGATTATAGGGCATGATTGTCCCAGGCCCTTCCCCGTACATAAGATGAATGGCGAAACGGTTCTCCCTTGGCTTAGTGCCATTACATTCATCCCTCAGCGATTCCTATGAAAGTGTAATGGCCCTTTAGAAAGGCTCACTAAATTCTCATTTCCATCTTTCCATATTTGAAATATGTATATTATTTGCAGCATTATGTTACCGAAGTTGCTGTTAAACTTAGATTGGGTTACTAGGTTCTTGTTTGATACTTGGAACTGAAGTCTGAATTATATTTATTTTTTTTATCCAATGCCAGTAGACACTAAATGCAGAAGCTGGCTGGCAATAGCCGAAACCCCGACACCTAGTTTACAAGGTTCTCGGAACCACTGTTGTGCCAGGGTACCTTCTAGGGGAATTATCGGGATAGTTGATACTGGCTAAGTATTATGATAAAGGATTAGGGTGATGAATAAGGTCTATTTTTTACAAATCTAGTAAATAATTAAAACAATATCTATTTGACCTTAAAGAAGTCATCCTTTTTAAATTCAACGTTGATGCTCTGTGTAAATTTTCATAGTTTTGAATTACTTTTTAAAATTTTGTTTGGCTTTTGTTCAAGTCTGGCACCTGATACCACTTCTGACAAATCTAGTGTCTCACTTTATCCCTCTTTTGAAAATTCTTTAAATGACTATCATCAAACCTATATTCATCCTCCTATGGATCGCAAATGTAATCACCCCCAACTGACTAACAGCTTTATTAGTTGACAAAAACGTCGTACCCATTGGTAGCACTCTAATGACATTTTACATTAGTTGGTCTTGTGGCCGTCTTATTTTCAGCCGCGTCACAGGATTGTCAGGAATGGAAGAGGATGTAAGGTTAGAACCTAGGAGGTTTGAGTGGTTAGGGAGTTTATAATGGAAGGAGTGATATCTGGTTCGTGCTAGATCGGTTACAAAGGGAACATTAAGGTCTTTATGTATGATTTGTGACAAAGTAAGGAGCATTGAGGATTTTACGAAGGATTTTGGATTGTAAGAATACGAGAGGAATTCGAAGGTTTAGTGGAGCCTCAAAGCTCAACTCCATATGTCTAGATTGGCCTTATTACAGTCATGTAGATCAGTCTTTTGTAATGTGTTGGAAGTTTAGACCGTTTGTCTAGTAAGTGCTGTAATAGTCAAGATTGGCATGCAGTTTTCTCTCTTTTCATTCTTGTGTGAGGATTCCAGGTTAATCGTTTCTCCAAATGTTGTCCAAGGTAGCGGATCTGTTCGACAGGGGTAAGAGTAACATTATTAAATGAAACTGTAGGGCAGTCGGTAGGTTTACGACGAAGGGTAAAGGTGATTTGATGGGATTTGTTGGAATTTATCTTAATCCTCCAATGACGACACCATTCTTCGAGGGCTGCGATAAGGGATTGGAGAGTTTGGTATACAATTAATGGGTTATTATTAACTGCGAGCACACATGTGCCATCGGTATACGTGGTGAGGATAGTGTTGGGATTGGTTGGAATGTCAGCTGTATGGATGGTGTAGAGGATGGGACCAAGGATACTACCTTGAGTAACACCAGCGGACTGAGAATAGAGGGATGAATAGGAACCATTGTAGTTTACTTGGAATAACCTATCAATGAGAAAGGAACGAATGATGAGAAAGTATGTAGAAAGTAGGAATTTGCGAAGTTTGTAAAGGTGCAAGACTCGATCAAAAGCCTGTTCTACATGGAAAAAGACTCCCGCGCAGTACATTCCGCGCTCCAAAGAAGACGAGACTACGTCCACCACATGATGACATTGCTGGATAGTAGAGGGGGGTGTTCGGAATCCAAACTGGTGAAGAAGAAAATATAGGTTCATAAGTAGCATTAAAATTAACAATGAAATAAAAAAATAATATACATATGAAAATCAGCTAAATAAATACATGTACAAATTAGAAAGTATTTTAAGTTGAAAAACATAACGAAACGTATACGTTATTAATTAAATTTATTAGTAGAATAAAAAATAAAAGAGTACATATAAAGTATATTAATTAGTAGTGTAATAAGTAATACAAGTAACAGTAATTAGATGTGTTGTACATAACTAACTAACTACATAACTAAGTGGGTGAAGGAGAAAGAACAAAGTAAGATACGAAAGATAGCAGAAAATAATGAAAGGTTGTTAATATATAGACTAAAGAAAAAAAGGGAAACTATAAACTAACTGTAGATAGGAAATATATGGTTTTATAGTTGAGCGGTTTTGTGCTAGAACTAATTCTTAATATTTTATCAATGTAACAAGTAGGTATTCTCATTCTATTTGATAGAATTTTATTTAAAATAGTCAATATTGTTTAAAAACATTGGGTTTTGTCGTTATATTTAAGCTACAGTGAGGAAGCTTTGGTCAATTAGAAAATTCAGATTCAGTAAATATATCAACTAAATTGATAAAAATAATTTTCATTAGATTCTTCCTCTGATTCTTGGTTATCTGTTTTTTTCCTCAACTTCGGAAACTGCTTGTAAAACTCTTCCAAATCCATGTCACTCTCATCAGACGGAAGGAGCAAGTCTTGCCACAATTGATTGAACATGACTTCCGGTTCCCCGAGATCAGAACTGCTGTCGGTGCTCGACTCTTCTTCCACCCCCTCCTCTACAACCTCATCGTCTGAAAACATAGATAAGCAATCTATCTTTAGCGGAAATACTGAGAGAACCTCTGGCTCCTCCGTTATTGATGACTGCTTCGAACCCTTACGTTCTACGTCGGACAATACTTTCTTCTTTTTCAAAATTAATGGTACATAGTGTCCTTTGATGTAATCTGGTGAACCTTCGCAGTAACTTTTTTTAACTATCTGTAACGAATGGATTTTTTGAGGTTCCTTCTTTGAAATTTTCCTTCTCTCCAAGTCACCGTTTTTCACTACATTTTCAGCTTGTTGTTTTGAAAGTGGTTTCAAGGAGTTGTTCCTTTTTGATTTGCTATCAAATGTTAAATTTTCAAGATTTCTGTTTGTAATATTTTTCTTGATTGTAGTTTTTCCTTTTGCCGTTTTCGTACTCGAATCCGATCGAACCATTTTGTATCTATCTGAATCTGACTCTTCAGTCGCACGAACTATGGTTGAGTCAACACTGAAAATCTTAGACTTTTCAGTTTCATCCTTGAGATTCAGTGATGTCCTGCTTGTACTAGTCAGAGCCAATTCATTTTCATTCGGTTCAGATTCATTAGTATTGTTCTCTAATATCGATGTTAATTTTTTTAACTCTTTTAATGTTTCATCATTTCTTATTATGTCTTCGATATTATATGTTTCTGAATATTCTAATGATTCAGTGTCCAATGATTTCAATTCCTCAACTGGATTATAGATTTTTTTGCTTCTATTTTTAGATTCTTTTTGTGGTATGTCCTTGGATATTGTTGTTGAGTTTTCGCCCGTTTCTTTTGACTCTTCTGTCGATGCTAGCCATGATGATAGTTCAAAATTATCGGAGGTTGAATCATTATTTTTTATGTCTTTGAACTCTTTTAATAATTCTTTTATTTCTTTAGATAGATCGCCTATCTCGTCCTCTGATAAATCGTGTATTGATTTTGCCATCTTACTTATATCTCATTAGTTTTTTTTCTGTACCTTTTTGACATATTAGTTATCACTTTCTTATTTTTAATTACAAAATAAATATATTCGTTTGGAATTATATTAACATGTGTTTCCAATTATTCAAAAATTTAATACACGTGATTTGACTATTATTAATCGTTTATAAATGAGCAATAATTAAAAACTGGAATAAAAGCATGTTTGTTCAATATTCAAGCTGGACGGTGACTTAATGATTTCTATCCGTTGGGGGATCTTTACGCTGTCTCTGGATTTTGATTCAACATTTCGAAAAATCTATCTTGGATGAGCTGGTTGTAGATAAAGTTCAATGTTTTTGTTTTTAACTTGGATTTGCAGTCTGCCTCTTCTTCTCTATTCTTCTGTCAGATCTTGTCATGACTATTGGGAATTACATTTATTTTTACATCTTATTACCTATAAATATTAAACGAAAATCAATTTGTAAGATAGTATTTATTTACATATACACTTTTAATAAAATTGTTTAAAGTTTTTCTACATTCATCAAGCTTTTGGCTAATGGTACATGCGTATATGAATACACAATTGAAAAGCTTAGCGGATGAACTTTTAGAGGAAATTTAAAAGGGTAGTTTATTTGGATGTATATTTTTTATTAAAATGTATAAGTGCATTCTTCTTTATAGGAATACAAAATAATTTAATTGTAGGATGGACAATAGGTTTTAATCAGTGCATTTCAGTTTTATATAGATGTTCTCATACATTTAGAGGGCATTTAGCGAGTTTTATTTAAGCAAGGTTAGGTGAGTGTTCTATGTATTAATATTATAAATGAAACACTAAAGTTCATTATTGTTGATTGGGTTGTTTTTAGTTAAAATTTTGGAATTTTTTTTTTCATTTTACAAAAATCCGGTCTTTAGTTATGAACCATGCCCTGATTCACATTTTGTGTATTCGCGCATAGAACTCTATCTCCAATGAAAAAGATCCCGTGAAGGTTTATAATGCAGTTAGGGAATGTGTACCCACCTTATCGCCTATCTTACGACAGTAGGTTAATTTTTGTTTTTTTTAAGTTAGATTGCATGAAATTGTCAGTTAAGCACTGTCATTTCTAATAATTAGTTATGTGGATAGCTGTTTTATTTTAAAAATGTTATTTTTTTAAATTAAACTTAAATTCAAATTTATATTTTTTCACAGGGGGATATTGATAAAATTTTGATTACGGTTGCATTGTTTATAAAAATAAAATAAAATAAAAGATTCTAATAAAGGTATAGAATATATTCTATGTTGTATTTATATATTTTTTTGTTTATATTTACTTCCAAAATCTCTTGAAATAAAAAAAAGAGTTATAGCTTTGAGAGCACCCCTTATCGTGCACTGACAAGAGCTGTCAGTGAGAGATAATACTTTGGCTGAGTGATTCAACAAAACCCGTTCTTTTACTCTCCAGGTTTAGTTATTTCAGTTTTTTAACCGCATTATTTTTATACTATGTACGATGAGGTCTCTTACAGATTATAAACTAGTATATAATTACAATAAACATCATATGATTATATAAAACATTATATGTCAAGACTGTTTACAAATGATGATTATCTCTATGAGGTTAGTTGGATATACAGTACTGTTTAATAGATTCGCATTTCTTAAAGTTTGCATTGAATCAATTTGGTAATTCTTGAAAATAATCAGGACCAGTGTTGTTATTAAGTTTAATTACTTTATAATTAACTCAGATTTAGTCGTGCTGCAAGAAATATATCTTTCACGCTCGTTGTAAAAATCCTTTATATTTTTTCATTATGTTATTTTTTATTGATATAACTCTACTCGTGTTTTTTGGGATCCACCAGGTAAGGAATTAAATTTTCGAATAAGAATATTAAACAGAATCATGCTTTAAAAATGTCAAGTACCAAAATCGAGTGGTAAGAGCACTTTTTTCATGGCGCAACTAACTTGTTGAATTCATGTCGGCCATACGCAAGTATTTATATTTCTTTAATTTTAGTGACCTATTCTCAGATAATAAAGTCAATCACAACTGAAAAAAAAATTAAAATAATCAAACTCTAAACGGTCATATATCGTATGTAAAAAATGTAAACTATATTTATTTACTTTGAAAAAGTGAAATAGTTCATATTATTAAAATATGTTCAGTTATTTTTAAATTAAAGCGATTTATGCTGGATTAACTGATTAACAACCGTTTGTTGATCTGATTAACAGATCTTGGACCTTTTAGAACAAGCTCAGTAATCAGTGTTTGCGTTGAAGTGTTGAAGAAGCCATATACCTTTCGTTGTCAAAAATTAGATACTTGACCAGAATTTATATCCAGCAAGAAACCCCTGTCTATAAACCGATTCTCGAAGAGAATACCGCTAAATATGAAAAATAATAAAAATAAATAAAGAATACCGCTAGGTATGAACGTCTAAAAAATGCCTTCTTCCCTCTCTGGTCTCGAATGAGACAAGTTATTTTCGAATTGAAAGAGTATCAAATTATAAAACAAAGAGGAAAATTACCACCAATATCCTCTCCAGATATAAATTGCAATATGCTTTGGGTCACAAAGACTAAGGGATGTTCCCTGCAATAAATAGAACAAGCATTGCTTTCGGAACTAAATAATCACCAGTACAATACGGTAATGTACACGGATGGATCAAAAACTACTTCAATACGGCGATAGAGTTCTAAAGTACAATGGATGGAGTTTGTCGCATCTTCACAGCTGAACTTATGGCGATTCTGATAACATTATAGGAAGATTATTGCGGACATTATTATTGCGGAGTTCCTCGACAACTCTTTAGTGCCTTATGCGACAGTGAGAACATTAACAACGCCATCAAATTCATTAAATCTATCGGATTATTTGCTATCAATGAATCTGATTTATATACTATACAACATGGTACCATTAATTATTATTTATTTTTATACTTATGCTATTAATTATTATTTGTTAGTATTTAACATCACTGTCATTAATTGAGTACCAAAATTGATATCATAAATTGTGCAGCTGAGAGAAACTTATTATTATCTTACTGAATAATTAATAATTAACAAGGGCAATAATAACCGTCAGTAGATTTTTTCTCTCGGATCCAAACTATAATCCAGATCCTTATTGAAATGAAAGGACAGATTGCTAAAAACTTATAATACTCAAGCCTAAACGATGTTTGCAATTATATCTTCCTGTGATGTCATTGGTTTTTACTGTATTTTGGCCCAGATAATGCAACATACAATTACCTTTTCTTAAGTTTGTTCTAATTCGCTTAAACCTCTGCACTTCATTTATAGTGCCATAATAAAATAATTTAACGAGAATATAATTTTATTTAGTAAATTTATTCGTTGCGCCGAACTGTCCACAGAAAATAATTTTATTTTTAAAAAGTAGATGACTTGTTTTGTTATTTTCATTCCCAGCGCATACGTGCAGCAATCAATTTAATTACTGTAATTTAATTAAATTAAGTTTGAATAAATTACAGATATGAAATAATTTCAATTTCAGATCCCTTAATAGAATTTTTCTAGGAATGGATTAAATTAAATTAATAAATGTATTATGCAGTGTTGCCTGTGTACGCTTAGAATGACAATGACATAATTCCTACACTTGATATATAGAGATACATAACAAATGAACTTTCTTGGGACAGTTCGGTGCAAAGAATAAATTCAATTTCCCCTTAAAGTGTCCTAGTCAGTCACTATAAATAGAGTGAATTAAATTGATACTTTTTTAATTTTCCCGAAATTTTTCTATTTCCCCACTAGTTTTCTTGATTGAGTGACGTTTATGGTTTCTACCTTTGGTTCCTAGGGCTAAACCATGTCACATTAAATGATCTGTCCATCGGGAAAATGACATTTAAAAGGGGTTTGTTAGTTAAAAATTAAGGTGTTTTTATAAAGACATTATTTATATTTTTTTTACATTTTTAAATTTGTATATATATAACCTATTTTTTTTTATTTATTACTTCTTTTTTTGTTTTTTAATGGCTAAATTTGTGAAACTTGGACTCAAATTTAATTATTTAATGATCTGTAAGAGACCTAACACTTTATTTTCGGAATATTCTGATAATAATTTATAGATACAGTTTTTTCTTTTGATTTCATTTATTGAATTTTTCATTAACTTTAATTATATATTTAATAGGTACAATAATTGATAAATAACAGTGGAAGACCATAGATACCTTCGTTAAATTATATAGATTTTTTTCCACTCCCCTTATAAAAATGTCCGTACTAATCGTCAACTATAAAACAGGAAAAGGCTATCAGAGGGATATAGGGTGTAGGGTTGCCAAGATTATAGGGCATGATTGTCCCAGGCCCTTCCCCGTACATAAGATGAATGGCGAAACGGTTCTCCCTTGGCTTAGTGCCATTACATTCATCCCTCAGCGATTCCTATGAAAGTGTAATGGCCCTTTAGAAAGGCTCACTAAATTCTCATTTCCATCTTTCCATATTTGAAATATGTATATTATTTGCAGCATTATGTTACCGAAGTTGCTGTTAAACTTAGATTGGGTTACTAGGTTCTTGTTTGATACTTGGAACTGAAGTCTGAATTATATTTATTTTTTTTATCCAATGCCAGTAGACACTAAATGCAGAAGCTGGCTGGCAATAGCCGAAACCCCGACACCTTGTTTACAAGGTTCTCGGAACCACTGTTGTGCCAGGGTACCTTCTAGGGGAATTATCGGGATAGTTGATACTGGCTAAGTATTATGATAAAGGATTAGGGTGATGAATAAGGTCTATTTTTTACAAATCTAGTAAATAATTAAAACAATATCTATTTGACCTTAAAGAAGTCATCCTTTTTAAATTCAACGTTGATGCTCTGTGTAAATTTTCATAGTTTTGAATTACTTTTTAAAATTTTGTTTGGCTTTTGTTCAAGTCTGGCACCTGATACCACTTCTGACAAATCTAGTGTCTCACTTTATCCCTCTTTTGAAAATTCTTTAAATGACTATCATCAAACCTATATTCATCCTCCTATGGATCGCAAATGTAATCACCCCCAACTGACTAACAGCTTTATTAGTTGACAAAAACGTCGTACCCATTGGTAGCACTCTAATGACATTTTACATTAGTTGGTCTTGTGGCCGTCTTATTTTCAGCCGCGTCACAGGATTGTCAGGAATGGAAGAGGATGTAAGGTTAGAACCTAGGAGGTTTGAGTGGTTAGGGAGTTTATAATGGAAGGAGTGATATCTGGTTCG